>NC_046312.1:4709386-4891886 GCF_009819535.1 Lacerta agilis
CAGGAATATAAGGACATTTGTAACGTAACATGAATTTTGAATACTATGATTATATAATAGATAATTACAGTATAAGATTATTATTATTATTATTATTAGAAATGGAACCCATGGAGGGAAGGAAGGAGGTCTGAAGGTTCGAAGGAACCTTTTTAAAAAAACTTTTGGAATTGTTATGTTTGTTGTGTACAACCTCTATGTAAAACCAATAAAAATTTATATATATATATATATATATATATATATATATATATATATATATATACACACACATACAAAATACAAGCTAAAGAAACAAAAGAAGATCACACACCTTATAACAATCTGATCCAATACAAACACGTCATGATAAAAAGACAACTTTAAAATAAACGACTTATATCAAATAATGCAATACTCAATAATCCATTAGGAGACAATAGTACACGAAAAAAAATAAACACCAGCAAATAATAAGAATTAAACAGAAGTTCGCTCTTAGCGATTACAATATATAATTTCTAAAATGTGATTGCTAAAAATAACAGTGAGTCACAGTGCAGAAAATAACACAAATTGAAAAGCAAAGACACACAACTTATAAAATTGGTTTTTAAGAAGAAATATATCGCTTTACTTTGGCAATGAGGAAAGAATCCAAAATCTTGCTGTCTCGGAGGACTTGCGGGATCTTCCTGATGACCTCATCTTGCTTCGCTCTGCAGCGGACCAGAGCTCCTAGCATGGGCCACTGAGCTTTCATCAAGGCTTCTTTCACCTGCAAAGGGCACACATGGAAAGGTTTTCCGTGGGGCTGAGTGCTGCTTTCACACCAGTGCAAAGGTTCTCCAGTGGGTGGTCTCAGACCAGATCAGGGAGCTCTTGGAGGAAAGTGATTTTCTAGACCCATACCATATGGGGTCTGGGCCCGATTTTGGCACAGATCCTGCTTTGCTCACGGTGTATGACAACCTATTTCAGGAGAGACATAGGGGCAATGTATCTCCTTGAATTCATCGACCCCGGGGTCTGTCTGCAGTAGCTGCCTTGTATTGTTAAGTTGCGACCCGCCCTGAGATTTATGCATGAAGGACGATATACAAATTTAATAAATGGAAATTAAATAAACAGTCATCCCAACAACCTGGCTCATAAGTGGCCTGAGACCAGAGAGGTCACTGATTTGTGGGTTTTGTTTTTTTCTTCATTGAAAGCCTTTTACCTTTAAAAACAAAAAGCTTCATTTAGAGACAAGAAAATAATGATCCCATCGGCCCGCGAGGGGAGCTACCGCCCGCTTTGGGAGCCGCTGTGATAAGATGAAACTTTTCTGGTTCTCACCTTCGGTTCCTCGTCATTCAGCCAATCGCCAACCAAACGTTGATAGATGGGGACGACAGGGCTGCAAAGCTGAGCTTCTGTCTCTCTTGGGAATGAACACGCTCTCCAGTTCTTGTAGTAATAGTTTATTGCCACACAGAAATGTTCCATAACTGAATGAGTGAAAAAGAGAGAGAACGCGTCTGAGAAGTGATTGCTTGGCACTGAAGCAATCGGAGGTCGGGGATTGTGGGTGCACACTTGGCCACAATGGAAGACTGACCCTTAGCTCTGTCCCAATTCCTAGGAGCGGTTTAAAAAAATATATATTCATCTTGAGGTGGAAACAGGGCCGTCTCGACCATAGGGGCTGGTGGCGCACCGCGTCAGAGTGCTGGGCCCCCCAGGGGCGCCCCCGCGAGCCTGCTGGCATACCGGGCGCCCCCTCCCCTCCCCAACCCACCCCCACCCCCAGGGGCGGACGGGCGGGCTGAAAGCCAGCCACCCTCGCCTCCCGGAGCCCCCGCTGGAGTGCTGGGAAGGGCGCGAAAAGCCCAGCGCCGCTCCTGCACCATGCCCCTCATCCCCCACTCGCCCACCCCCCTTCCCGAGGGAGGCAGGCGGAGAGGTGGCACGCTGGGGGCACCGAGGGATCGCCGTGCCACGGCGGCCGATCCCTCTAAGATGGCCCTGGGTGGAAATACTGTTATTTCTCAGACCAGTGTCACGGGCACAACAATGGGACCTGATCACAAGATTGGCAAGAATGGGTGGCGCTTGGGCACGGGTGGCGCTGTGGGTTAAAGCACAGAGCCTAGGGTTTGCCGATCAGAAGGTCGGCGGTTCGAATCCTCGTGACGGGGTGAGCTCCCATTGCTCGGTCCCTGCTCCTGCCAGCCTAGCAGTTTGAAAGCACATCAAAGTGCAAGTAGATAAATAGGTACCACTCCAGTGGGAAGGTAAACGGCGTTTCCGTACACTGCTTTGGTTCGCCAGAAGCGGCTTAGTCATGCTGGCCACATGACCCAGAAGCTGAACGCTGGCTCCCTTGGCCAGTAAAGCGAGATGAGCGCCGCAACCCCAGAGTCGGACATGACTGGACCTAATGGTCAGGGGTCACTTTACCTTTACCTAGTTAAATGGGAAACTAATGGCTGACTGCGAAAGTGAAAAGCAACTCTGTATAAGGTACAAGGAGGGTTCTGACGTGTACAGTAAAAAGAAAAATGGGTTGAGCCAGTTGTATTTCATGGGCTGTAGTTGGATGAAAAATGGTGAAGTGCTGGGGTGGCCAAAGGTGGTTGGGGAGAGGGGAAACAACTAAGATGATATATATGTTGCCTATATAGGGTGTATCATCATAGAAATTCTCCCACAGACTCTTTCGGGTCATGCTTTGCTGAATAAAGTCTGGCCGATTGGGGCCGACTGGGGATTCCATACTTGAATGAAGGGGAATTTCCCCCACAGTCTGGCACTGGAAGGAGGACCACAATGATGCCAGGAGAACCGCCCTGGAAAGAGCATTCCGCAATCAGGGGGCCACCACCAAATAGGCCCCGTTCCTCGTTGCCTTCCAAACGTCTCTTGGAAGGGGCGCACAGAGAAAGGCTTAGATGGTGGTCTTTAAGGAACAGTTAGAGTTGAATGGGCTATACTGGAATGGAAGGAAGATGATGATATTCCACCCACCCACCCCCCAAAAAGAAAAAGAATCACTCACCATAACATATTGCTTCTTTCATGTGGCTAGTCATGGGCCACTTAATCATCAACCTTAAATACACACAGGTCAGAGACAAAAACGGGATACACCTGAGTGCTGAGTGAAGAGACACAAGCAACCTTTCGTTAGAGGATGGTAATGATTAATTGCAATTTAGGATCACGAACTCTGGGCAGCCCTTCTGTCATAGATGCTTCTATATGGGACTGAACTTCAGCTGGTTTCGTTATGCAAACACGCAATATTCTGTTGCACCGTGGCCCTTCCTGAGGTTAGATCCCCTAGCGTGCCCTGGGTGAAATTAAACGGAACCAGCTTTGTCAAGTCACTAGTCCTCAGTAAAAAAAAAAAAAATCTTTTTGACAATTTAGAAAAGTTAGAAAATATTTTAAGTGACTTTTCCCAAGAGGCCAAAATCCTTCGTGCTGGGGATACTAGACAGTGAATTCCCAAAGGAAGCATCAACAGTCTTTACGTACATGACTACAGAGGCAAGGGTTTTCTATGCTCCAAATTGGAAGGGGGAAGGAGTGCTAGCTTGGCCCCACAACTGTGGGTGCCCAGGACTGTGGGTGCCATGCAGTTTGCATGGCCTTGGCACCGAAATTTGCAGGTGCCTGGCTCCTTCATGGGGAATTTTGTGAGTGCTCAGGAACCCAGGGTCCAAGGAAGCCAGCACCTATGGAAGGGGGTGAGAACACCCTCTTTCCAAAGGAAGAATGGTTGATGGGAATCTTGGAAGATGCAGATAGGGTGAAATTGATGGTGCTGGTGATAAAATATACAAATTTAGAATCTTTTAAAGAAGACTGGAAACCCTTTTCTTGTCTGTATCAAAAGTTATTTCCCATATGCATAGACAGCAGTAGGGTTTAAAGTGTAAGAAAACAGCAGGAAAAAATTAAGATGGAACCCTAAAATGCAATTGTATGTATTTTGAGTTCAGGACCGGTGCTAGGGTTTCTTGCGCCATAGGCGAGACCACCTTCAGGCGCCCCCTGCCAAAGCCTGTTTTAGTGGGAGGTGGGGGGTGGAGAGGCAAGCAGCGGTTTCTCCGCTGTAGCGGAGAAGCCACTGCTCGCCCGCCCTGCCCCCCGGCAAAGCCTGCTTTAGCGGGAGCCAGGGGTGGTGTAGGGGGGCAAGCAGCACCTCTCCGCTACAGCGGAGAAGCTGCTGCTAGCCCATCCCGCACCCCCGTCCAAGCCTGGCCAGCGCCCCCTCCATTTTGGCGCCCTAGGCGATTGCCTAGTTCACCTAAATGGACGCGCCGGCCCTGTTTGAGTTATAATCATTGATGAGGGCAAGTGGGAAGTCACTAGTTTTGTTGAACTGGAATATAATTGTTGAGTAAAAAAATGCAATAACATATTGTTACAAAAAAAATCACTAGTCCTCAGTGTTTCCCCCCACACCCCATATGTAAATTGCATCCTATCTGAGATGGGAATCAACCCCTTTCCCCCTTCAATGGGAGAACATGCAACAGTGAAGAACTTGAGGGAGCCCTACCGTAACGAGACGCCAAGTCCCCCAGGGTCCTGAAGACCATGTGGTGAGGGAGGATCCCAGTCTTGACATTCTTTTGAAGTCTGTACATCACGTCATTGAAAAGACAGCTTGCCAGAGATAGGAGGACATCATTGGCTTGCTGGACAATTCTCCCAGACGTATCATTCTAAGGAAGCAGAAAGTCTTGTGGGTTTGTGGCGGTCAGTCTGGATTATGCTGGCCAGTTCTTGGCCTTCTGTGCCCCATGAGGGTTGGGATCTAATGGGGGAGGTTGTTGAGGTTCTCAGACAAGTTTATATGTAAGACAATGACCTGAGCTGGCCACTTCAATTTTTTCTTCAGCATCCCCAAATAATGATCTAGGTTGAAAGAACTACAACTAAGTCATGGCTGGCCTTTCTTCCCATGGCTTAGTCACCTTTCCTTAAAAGATTCCATCAATGATGTGTCCAAAAAAAAACTACACATCACTTGGGACGACAGGCGAACTAATGCCAGTGTACTGGAAGAAGCAAAGATCACCAGTGTCGAAGCAATGATTCTTCAACATCAACTTCGTTGGACTGGTCATGTTGTTCGGATGCCTGATCATTGTCTTCCAAAGCAACTACTCTATTTCAAACTTAAAAATGGAAAGTGTAATGCTGGTGGTCAACAAAAGAGGTTTAAAGACTCTCTCAAGGCAAATTTTTTTTAAAAAATGTAGTATAAACACTGACAACTGGGAAACACTGGCCTGCGAGCGCGCCAGTTGGAGAACAGCCTTGACCAAAGGTGTCATGGGCTTTGAAGACACTCAGGACGCAAGGGAGAAACGTGCCAAGAGAAAGGCACGCTTGGCAAACCCTCACCATGATCAGCTCCCACCGAGAAACCTATCTCCCCACTGTGGAAGGACGTGTGGATCCAGAATTGGCCTCCACAGTCACTAATGGTTGTTGCTGTTCAGTCGTTCAGTCGTGTCCGACTCTTCGTGACCCCATGG
This sequence comes from Lacerta agilis, assembly GCF_009819535.1. Taxonomy (NCBI): domain Eukaryota; kingdom Metazoa; phylum Chordata; class Lepidosauria; order Squamata; family Lacertidae; genus Lacerta; species Lacerta agilis. The sequence continues at coordinate 4,714,906 of NC_046312.1, forward strand.
ACCAGAGCACGCCAGGCACGCCTATCCTTCACCGCCTCTCGCAGTTTGGCCAAACTCATGCCAGTCGCTTTGAGAACACTGTCCAACCATCTCATCCTCTGTCGTCCCCTTCTCCTTGTGCCCTCCATCTTTCCCAACATCAGGGTCTTTTAAAACCGTGTTAAAACCGTGTTTATGGAAGACAATCTGACTCGGCTACAAGGGATCACCAAAAAAGAGGAAGAAACTAAAAAGTCTCAAACGTAGCCCTAGCTAGATGGGATAGAGAGCCAGACCCAAGGTTGCCATTTTCAAGGGCAACTCTCTCTTCTTTGAGATGTGCAGTCCTACTCTAATACACTGTACTTAATTGGTTCCGGGTCACTGTACGTAGCCCGAAAAGTACGTAACCTGAAAAATTCGGTTTGCACAAACTGAAAAAAAAAACCACTTCTCTGCATGTGCAGACCACGAAAACAGTCTGTGCATGTGCAAATCGCACGCGCGTCGGGTTGCGCTTCCAGGTTAGAGGAGTTCGTAACCCGAAAAGTACGCAACCCGAAGCGTACATAACCCGAGGTACGACTGTAAACAGGATTTTGTACAACAGTCACTCTTAACTAACCAGAAAAGTCCCTGAAAATTCTTGTGGGGATATTCAGATTAAAGAGTTGCAGTCTCATCCTACTCTGAATGTTCCCGTTGACATTAATGGAATTGACTGCCTTAGTAAAGCATGTCATTTAAGGCGGCGAAACGTAATTTTTGCAAATTTCTTAAGTGAGGGGTCTTAAAAATTATTTTGTGTTCGTGAGGAATTCAAATCTGCTATTATTTTTGTGACTGTACAATGTTTAGCTTGGTGAGTCTACGTTTGATGACGAAGCACAAAAACTGCTTTCGAAAAACCAAATAATTTTAATTTTGCCTACTGGAAGGTTATGCTAAATAATAATATCAATAATAACTGCAAGTACTCGGCAATCATTTCTAATGACGCTATCCGACTTTACACGTTTTATTTACTAAGCAAAACTAAATTATATTAATTTAACCGAAATATATTTTGAATTCTCATGTCGCGTTATAAGCACCACTCATTTTTGGAATTTGAAAGTTTAAAAATTCGACATGCCCTGCTATCTTTGGCCCATCTGCTCTGAGTAGGGCTTTGATACAACCCAAAGCGCTTGAACCCAATGTTCAATTCTGTTCCTACCTCCTTCAGCATCTCCACCAACACATGGATGGCCACATCAATGTTCGGCGGTCCGACCCATCGGATGAGATTTTGGGCAGCCAGGTCGGCATTTTGCTCAGCACTGCAGCAGATGTAGTTGTAAATTTCTGGAAGGCAACACGGGTCATTGTACTGGTTGTCACTGATGGGTGTGCATATCTGATCTGCTGGTTTTGAAGAACCACGAATGCAACAAGCGACTCTTCCTCAAGCTGCCACGGCCACAGGCCTCCCCCTTTGCAGGGGCGGAGCAAGGTGGGTGCGGCCACCCCAGGTGTCACCTCCAAGAGGGGTGACAAAATGCTGTGTGTAACGGACCAACCCTGTGCCTGGATGTGAGCAGGTGCCCAGCACGCGAAGAGTTAACACCCACTCTAAGATGACTGGCAGCACAATCGCAGAGGCGGGTCTTTTCCACCTTTTAAAAGGGGAGAATGGCAGTTGGGGCGGTTGTTGTGGGTTGTGGGTCAGGGAGTGAGGGTGAGAGGGAGAGCGGGTTGGAGGTTAGGCTTAGGTTAGGAAAGGAAAACGTTTATTCCTGTTTAAAGTTGTATCCAAGCTTATGTACCTAATTGAAGAACATTGTAACCGCATTCTACCTTAACTTCCTTGATATTAATGTTACCTCAATAAACATATTTTGTTTGTTCAAACGTTCGTGGACTCTGGCAGTGCGTCAGTACCTCTAGAGGTGTGGTTGAGGGGAAAAGCACATAGAGGTTTCCTTGAGGAAAGGGGACGGGTGGCTTATTTCCCTAACACACAGAGGACTGGGCAGGGAAGCCAAAGGTGCCACGCAGTTGCCAGAAGGAAAGGGCAAGCTGCAGCAGTTTGGGAACCCAGGGCGGGAGAATCCCAAGGTGGCAGGAGTTTCATTTTAAGAACGTGGAGAACTGAGGTACCCCGAGGACTTCTCTCATAACATCATTGTGGGGTTTCATTTTAGTCGTCGGTGAACCCTAGGGAGAGACACAGTCAGGGGAAACGTTATACAGTTGTGAGGGCTCTTGGTGGGACACTGGAAAGGGCTCGTCACACTGTGCGGCACTCAACATCTGTGAGAGATGCTTTGGCTGCCAAAACGGTCCACCTGCCGGCTCAACCTCAGCTGTAGAGCAGCAGGCAGACTCCTATATGTGAACCAATGCACAACCATTCTGCAGAATTTGCACTTCTCCGAAATCTTCAGTGGAGTTCTCCAAACAAGAAGTGTATGGTAATATTATTCTAAGGTAAAGTGTCCCCACAGAAGTATTACTGTATTTTTCGCCCCATAAGACGCACCTTTTTCCTCCTAAAAAGTAAGGGGAAATGTCTGTGCGTCTTATGGGGTGAATGCATGGTCCCTGGAGCCGAATAGCCCAGGGACCAAAAGAAGATCGAGCTTTTACAAAGAGAGAAGGGGGGTGTTGAAAGGCTGCCACTTTACAGCTGATCAGCAAGAGATGGGGGGAGAGATAAGGTCGCTGGCTCCCTTTCTGCAGAGGAGGCTGTTGGTTTCCCCAGCGACATGTGACTGGCTGATTAGATTATCTGTCTGGAAATTGTAGAAAGGGCGTTGAGCTGCTCCTTTTGCAAATGGGTCTCTTCTCCTTTGCAAAAGCAGCAGCACAACAACTTTGAGCTGAAACTTTTGCAAATGGGTCTTTTCTCCTTTGCAAAAGTAGCAGCACAACAACTTTGAGCTGATCCTTTTGCAAATGGGGCTTTTCTTCTTCCAAAAGAAGATGCACAACTTTGAACTGATCCTCAAAAAGGGGGGCTTTCCCCCTTTCCTCCTCAAAAATAAAACTGAGTGCGTCTTATGGTCAGGTGCGTCTTATGGAGCGAAAATACGGTGCTTGAAATAACATCAAAAACTGCATTATATTAGGGGAAATTGCTTTGCAAAGATTTGACACCAGGCAAAATTGCACGCAAAATGCGTATGTTAGGAGGAATTTGCAACAACAACAAAAACCGATGAGCTTTCATAGAATCACAGAACTGCAGGATTAGAAGGGGACCCTCAGGGTCATAACATCCAACCACCTGCAATGCAGGAATATGCAGCTGTCAAACCTGAAACCTTGTCATAACCAGCACCTCACTCTAACCAGCTGACCTATTCAGTTTCACAAGGACTTTATAAATTGCAAACTGATAAGGCAATGCAGAGAACTGAAGACAGGGAAAATGAGGAACTGAGTGAAACGGAAATGGACAGTTTCGCCCATTCCCCCTCTCTCCAGGACCGGTGCTAGGGTTTCTTGCACCCTAGGCAGACCACATTCTGGCGCCCCACGCCCCACGCCAAAGCATGCTTTAGCGGGAGGTGGGGGGTGGAGAGGCAAGCAGCAGTTCTTCCGCTGAATGGAGAAGCTGCTGCTCGCCCATCCCGCCGCCTGCCCCCCGCCAAAGCCTGCTTTAGCGGGAGCCGGGGGGTGGTGTAGGGGGCAAGCAGCACCTCTCCGCTACAGCAGAGAAGCTGCTGCTAGCTCATCCCGCCCGCCTGCCCAAGCCTGGCCAGCGATTGCCTAGTTCACCTTAATGGACGCGCCGGCCCTGCTCTCCCCACATGTCTCCTTCCTTCTCAGATACTTGTAGCTTTAGAAGTTCTTGTCAGGGAACTGACACCTAAACATTAGGAAGAACTTCCTGACAGTAAGAGCTGTCCGACAGTGGAATTTGCTGCCAAGGAGTGTGGTGGAGTCTCCTTCTTTGGAGGTCTTTAAGCGGAGGCTTGACAGCCATCTGTCAGGAATGCTTTGATGGTGTTTCCTGCTTGGCAGGGGGTTGGACTGGATGGCCCTTGGGGTCTCTTCCAACTCTAGGATTCTATGATTCTAATGTTTGCAAAATGGTGAGTAGGTAACAATCAGGACCATTCTCCAGGTGAAAGCTCTATGGTGACAAGGAGTTCTTGCTTATTTTGTTATTGCAATAATTAAATAAAGCATTTTAAAAAAAGAAAGAAAGAAAATAATTCCCGATTGCCAAAGTGGACATTGCCATTTTGGAATTCTGGACATTTGTAACGGATGAACAGCTGACACAAACACCTGGGGAACTGGGGAGCAGATTCCTCAAGGATCAAGATGAGGAATGATGGGGAAAAGGTAAAGGGACCCCTGACCGTTAAGTCCAGTCATGGATGACTCTGGGGTTGCGGCGCTCATCTTGCTCTATAGGCCAAGGGAGCCGGCGTTTGTCCGCAGACAGCTTCCGGGTCATGTGGCCAGCATGACTGAGCCGCTTCTGGCGAACCAGAGCAGCGCACGGAAACGCCATTTACCTTCTCGCCGCAGCGGTACCAATTTATCTACTTGCACTATGACGTGCTTTCGAACTGCTAGGTGGGCAGGAGCTGGGACTGAACAATGGGAGCTCACCCCGTCGCGGGGATTCGAACCGCCGACCTTCTGATCGGCAAAAGCCCTAGGCTCAGTGGTTTAGACCACAGCGCCACCCGCATCCCTTTAGGAATGATGGGAATTGTAGGCCAAAAGAGCTCAAGGGAGGCTAATTGAGAGCGACTGCCTCACCTACCTCCCATTGTCTTTAAGTCACCAGATACATCCATGACGGACACCGTCAGTCAACTATCACACCGGTTCACAGGCCAAAGTGCTTCCTCACAGCTTTGCCAGGAACACGGAGCCAAGTAACAGTGCAATCCCGTGCATGTTTACTAGGAAGTAAGTCCCACTGGGTTGAAGGGGGCTTACTGCCAAGTAAGCATGCACAGGACTGCAGCCCGAGTGGAAAGCAAACACAGCCGGGGCTTCCATTGTGATATGGGTGGTGATGGTGTCATACTTTACAAAAGCAACCCAAACTGGCCAATGGCGGCCCTGGAATCGACGAGGGATTGTTGACACCATGAAGACCTGGAGATTATTGCCTCAGACCTGCACATCAGCCCTGTGAACTTGGATATACACACTGATGCCTCCAGCAGGAAAGTTTTGGCGAAGTTTTGACCCTTCGGATCTTGAACCCCAGGGACCCAGGTGGCGCTGTGGGTTAAACCACAGAGTCTAGGGCTTGCTGATCAGAAGGTCGGCGGTTCGAATCCCTGCCATGGGGTGAGCTCCCGTTGCTCGGTCCCAGCTCCTGCCCACCTAGCAGTTCAAAAGCATTTCCAAGTGCAAGTAGATAAATAGCTACCGCTCCAGCGGGAAGGTAAACGGCGTTTCCGTGCGCTGCTCTGGTTCTCCAGAAGCGGCTTAGTCATGCTGGCCACATGACCCGGAAGCTGTACGCCGGCTCCCTTGGCCAGTAAAGCGAGATGAGCACCGCAACCCCAGAGTCGTCCGCGACTGGACCTAATGGTCAGGGCTCCCTTTACCTTTATCTTGAACCCCATCAGCCCCAGCCAGCATTCCCAATGGTTGGAGATGATGGGAGTTGTAGTTCATCAGCACCTGGAAGGCCACTGATTCCCCACATCTGGATTATACAAATGCCCACACATTTCCTTTTACAAAAAGGGAGGAGAGAGAGAGAGAATATATGAACACCAAAATGGTGTTTAGCTTATTTTTTTACAGTCATACCTCTTCTTGCATACCGCTTCATGTTGCGTTTTTTTGGGTTAAGAATGCGGCAAACCTGGACGTGTTTACTTCCGGGTTTTCCCACGCGTGCATGCGCAGAAGCGCTCTATTGCGCTTTGCGCATGTGCATAAGTGCCACTCTGCTTGCGGATTATAAATGTTTTATTGATGAACTGTTAATCATTTTTTGTGCTGTATCTGTGAAGTTTAGTCTGTGGTTGTTGTCGTTTTTTGTCGCTGGCCTATTAACAGTGTTTTATAGATTGTAATTGTTTTACTGACAATTTGTTAATTATATAGTGTTAATTGAATAATAGAAGAAGTTTTCAGGTGGGTGGTTTTTTTCTGCAGGTATCTTCTGCAACATGTCACTGAGTGCAATAATAGTGAGCAGGTGATGGATTTCTACTGGAGAGCCCACACACACCGTTCTGCCACATGGTGATGTTGGGGGTGCTGTTCTTCCCGAACACCACCATGTTACTGCCACCTGGAGGGGAACTCCAGCGCTACAGTGCAACAAAAGCTGTGCAACAGAAACAGAACCAGGGACATTTGGGATTATGAAAAGTTACAGTGTTTCCAGCAGGACTCCTTTGCCCCTTGAGTCTCTTCCCAGTTCAAGTGGGGTGGGTGGAGGGGTTCGGGGTGGGCTTGACGCTTGGGGCAAATTTGGCCCACGTTGACAGCGGGTACATCATCCCCAGATTTCACGATACATCCTCCAACCAAAAAATGTGTGCAAAACCCAGTATAAAGTAATTTTGCAGCATGAACCAGCAGTGGCGTAGGAAGGGCGGGGTGTAGGGGGCACTCTGCCCCGGGTTCCAGGGGAGGGGGGTAACACTTGGCGGCCCCTCCCACCACTCCCCGCTGCCCAGCACCCCGTCTGTGCTGCTCCACAGACGGCTGGGGCAGCCCCACAAGCCGCCACTCGCCGCGGGAGCTTCAGCACCAGGCGGGATGCACTGTGCATGTGCAGCATATTCCGCACATGCGCAGCCCGTCCTGATGTGCGCCATGACGCCCCGCTTCCTCCGCTACTGTGAACCAGTGACATAGCGTGGGGTTGCCAGCACCCAGGGCTGCACAGAGGGGCGGGTGGGGTGGACAGACACAGAGTGAACATGCACATTCAACTGCCCAGTGGCGTCCACAACACCCAGAAAATCTCAGCCACAGAGCTAAAGAAATAAGAGCCATTCCGTTGTCCGGAGAGGTCACTTGCTGGTTCACACGGAGAAGCCGTTTTCAGTGAAGCCCAACGACAGAAGCACCCAGCCGTATGAGGCAGCACCTGGTGTTGAAATTTTGCGCCACTAAGAAAATTGTGCCTGGAACAACTGCCCCGGTACCCACCCCCATGCTACGCCACTAGCATGAACATAACATGAAAAATATATTCGGTTAGGGAACATGTTTGCCAAAATATTAAAAGAAAGGCACACCAGACTGACTGCTGACGGAGACAGAACACTGGTCTCTTCCGTTGCAATGCTTGCTGGGAAACAACGTCCCTTAATCGTTTGTGAGCTTTGCAGCTAAGCAGGGTTCCGTCCTAACGTTTCTCGGGTACTTAAGCTTTCCCTCCACCATCCGAGAAGTGCCCTTCCCAGATGTCCAAACTTTGGCAAGCCGTGAAACGGCGCTGCTAATTAACACTCGGATCTTGGAATCCACTCTGAGGTCAAACGTCCACCAGCGTTTGCCGGCAGAAAAGATCCCAGATGTTTCCCTGTTTGCTTAGGCAGGCGCCCAAATTTTTTTTGTACTTCATTAAAGGAGAGAAAGAAAAACAGCGGAGATCTGGCAACGTAAAAACACTGGTGCGTGTAGAAAACCCTACTTGAGACGTGACGGGTCCTGTAATATTGCCCTCCAACGGGGTGCGGGTGGGTGGGGAGCTGAGTGATTTAAGGCACACACCACACACACACACACACACACACACACACACAGTCCTGACTGAAGCCTTCCCACTGGGTTCCTCGCCTTTGCCTCCCAGTATCAATGAAGGAATTAAATCATGACATTAAAACACCGAGAGGCTGTTTTCATTGGCGTGGGCCAACATGATCTAATTCAAATGTCACGAAACTTCAGCCATTCCTGGTTCCCCTCCTCGACGGACGGATGAATAATAAAGACCTCTTCGCAGCCAAGGACAGTAAATTTAATATACTGTTTGAATCCTTAATAATAATAATAATAATAATAATAATAATAATAATAATAATGGAGCAACGTGTCTGAAACTTCCCCCTACCAAATCATGTCCTCCACAGCCACTCCCCTACCCCTGATTCCTGACGCACTACTGTCAGGGCGTGTTTTTTTTGTGCCAAACTCGCCAAAAGATATTGATTATGCCTTATCGGTCACATATGCCCCAAGTTTCCGACGTTTGGAGCCCTCCTTGCAGCGAGCCACTTGCTCACAGGTGGTCTGAATTTGGGCAAAGCCCGAACGGAGATTTAATATTTCAGAAGTGCCTGCTCCATCTCAGGGCTCTGTTATTGACACCACATGGGACGCCAGGAAATTAGGCCTTTCTGGGAACGGTTTGCAGAAGTATGCGGCCCGTCAGGCCCTTTCTCGGGGGTGCATTAAGGAGAGAGGTTTCAAGCAAACGAACCTTCCTCCAGATGTCCGCCACAGCACCGCTCCAAATTTCTCTCATGATGGACGCGGCGGGCTTAACAGAGAGGATTGCGGGAGTGGGGTACAGTATCACAAACTCCCCGAGAAGAACAACACCGGCGGAAACTCCTGAGGGACTCAGGCCAAGGGGTCTGAAATGCGTTGTGGGAAAAGCAACATGGGATTCATCTTGCGCCTGAACGTCAGGCAAACCCCTTTCCTCGCCCTTCTCCCCCAAGATGAAATAAGCATGCGGTGAAATTCCTCTCTCTCTCTCTCTCTCCCCCGTCCTCCGCCAGCCCTCGCAGCTACACTCAGGGATAGCCAGCTTTAATTCTTCCTCTTTGCGATACTGTTTATGTTACACACATTGAAGTTAGGACATGTCTTTAATAAGATGGAAATTGGAAGCGAGATGCGAAAAGGTGGGGGGTGTGTGCGCTGGCTGGGCGCCAAGGTTGGAGAGCTCAGTTGGGGGGCCGCTGCACGTGCGCTCACACACAAAGATAGAGAGAAAGCAGATGGAGAGGCGCAAATAAGACGCAGAGGCCGCCTCTTCAGGGTAGGGAGTTCTCTTAAGCGCCAGGAGGGAGGCGGAATTAATGGCACGATTCCTGTGAGCATTTCTGACAGGGCCTAAAAACACCTTGCTCTTCCAGGAGCCAAGGCATAGCCGTCAAGTGTCCCTATTTCCCCGGGACATTCGTGGAATTACAGCAGCTTTCCCCGACTTCTGGTTTCATCCGGGAATGTCCCGTTCTCCCCCTCCAGCGCCGCCGCCAGACACGGGAAGAGGATGAGCCAGCGCTTGCGCTTAGCAGGAGAACATTCGCAAAACGGAAGGGAAGTCATTTCCTCTCCGGAGCAGGGGCAGCGGACACGCGTAACGCTCTTCCCGGCCCCTCTCCGCCACCACCAAAGCTGCCGCCACTGTCATGGCAGCATGAGGTGTGTCGTAGGCAAAGGAAGGGCGCGGTTTAAGGCTTCAACTGCTGCTCCTGGGTTGCTCCCATGCAGGGATTCGAAAGCATTGCGGGCGCAGATCCCTCTCAGCCACCGCAGTGACTCAACATTGCCTGAGCCCATGGAGGCGTCCCTCTTTGTCTTATCTTCCCCCCTCGGTGAGGGCCGGATTTAGGTTTGATGAGGCCCTAAGCTATTGAAGGTGATGGGGCCCTTTATAGGTCCAGCTTTCAACAACAAATTTTCGCTGTTTTCTGTGTTGAATATATGCTATATGGTAATTGATGGAGCTAATAGGTATCTCAAGCCATTTGCACATGTTGCCATGCAACCCGTCCATGCAGAATGTAGGCACCCTATATATAGAAAGGAGCAAACCAGTGATATTTTACGGTGCAGGCTAGCAGGCAGGGCTCATGACTTACATCATAGGAGCCTACACAACACAAAACACTGCATGTAGGTTTTATTTTATTTGTTTATCTTATATTTTGGAAATGTACATCCAGTTTGTTTTTTCTTTAATTTTTATTGGGGGCCCCAAGAGAGTGGGGCCCTAAGCTATAGCTTGTTGAGCTTCTATGTAAATCCAGTGCTGGAAGAGAGTGGGCAGCTGCCCGGTAGGGGCTGTAGCAGGGGAGGCTGACACCCCCCCCAATTTTCTACGGGAAAATGTTGGAGGACGTGCCGGTGATGGCCACCGACTTGGACGTCTTTCAAGGAGGATTAGAGAAAGTCATGGAGGAGAGGGCTGTCAATGGCTACCAGCCATGATTGCTATCCTCTGCCTCCACAGTCAGAGGCAGACATGCTTCTGTACCCCAGTTTCTGGAACCCACAGGAGGGGAGAGATGCTCTTGTGTTCGAAACCTGCTTGTGGGTTTCCCCCAGGCATCTGGTTGGCCACTGTGAGAACAGGATGCTGGACTAGATGGGCAATTGGCCTGATCCAGAAAAACACTTCTTAGGTTCCTTTTTGTGCATTTTTAATAGCACTTCTCCAGGGGGGAAAATATTGTTTATTCTTTTAACATGCCCTGGGTTGCCTTCGATGGCAAGCTTCTCCAGCTAAGGCTGGATCTAGACACATCCAAAAAGCATTTCAGGAAAACGTGTTATAAACCTCAGTGGGAAATCATGTTGGCGAAAGATGGGCCTCCACAGCGCCCTCTGGTGTCGCATTGTTATAACGCATATAAAACGCTTTTTCTTTACTAATGTAGCTGAGTCCAGTATCTCATCACTTGTGTTGACTCTCATGCTTCTATTCTTTGACCTCCTATGACATCAGCATGCCAGTTGCGGCATTGTGACATCATACCAGTCACCATGTGATTCCTGATTGAGTGGGACCACCCCTGTCTGTGTGCTTTTATTTTCTTTATTTAACAGATTTATAACAAACTCTTTTTTTGAGGGGGGGGGAGAGTGGAGCAATTCTACTGTTGTTTGCAAAGGCACCAGAAACAGAAGACAATTTCTTAGGGTTTATGCCAATTTGTGGATTTCAAAAGCAAGCAGGAGGTTAGAACTTATTGGAAGGCACCCTTTCAGCAGCCCAAATTCAAATGTTTATCGCTGAGGAGCAACCAGACAACCATTTTGCTCTCCAGCCACACATTTTGTCATAGCCAGCGCCCTCCACAGAAAATGCCAATGTCAGACATCAGTCATTGCTATTTGTCAATGTATATTTTGTGGGTTGCATTCAGAGTACTACTTTTGTCCTTAAAGTAAAGGTAAAAGTAAAGGGACCCCTGACCGTTAGGTCCAGTCACGGACGACTCTGGGGTTGCAGCGATCATCTCGCTTTACTGGCCGAGGGAGCCGGCGTACAGCTTCCGGGGCATGTGGCCAGCATGACTAAGCCGCTTCTGGCGAACCAGAGCAGCGCACGGAAACGCCGTTTACCTTCCCGCTGGAGCGGTTCCTATTTATCTACTTGCACTTTGACGTGCTTTCGAACTGCTAGGTGGGCAGGAGCTGGGATTGAGCAACGGGAGCTCACCCCGTCACCGGGATTCGAACCGCCGACCTTCTGATCAGCAAGCCTTAGGCTCTGTGGTTTAACCCACAGCGCCACCCACGTCCTTAAAGTACACCCACTGAAATTAATAGACCTAAGTTAGTCACAGCCATCAATTTGAATGGCTCTACTTTGAGTATGACCAATATTAGCCCCCTCAGTACAAAGCCCTACAAAGGACTGTGTTAAAGAATTTTCTGCCAAGGAGTGTGGTGGAGTCTCCTTCTTTGGAGGTCTTTAAGCGGAGGCTTGACAGCCATCTGTCAGGAATGCTTTGATGGTGTTTCCTGCTTGGCAGGGGGTTGGACTGGATGGCCCTTGTGCTCTCTTCCAACTCTAGGATTCTAGGATTCTATTCTATGACTTCCGCTTGTGCAATGGGGATTCCCCTCTCTTGCTCCCATGCTCCCCAAAATTGGCTCTGGTTGGATTGGGAGAGACAATCTGGGGGGATTGTTCCATTTGGCTAGCCCCCCTGGGTTGCGTAATAAGACAGCTCCCTTAGTGATGGAGCCTAGCACCCCTGCAGCTGACTTCCAAAATTTTTACCAGCGATGATGGAGAGGAGGAACAATGGATGCGTTACATCGGAACTGTATTTCTTTTCCTGTGTTAAATCAGTGTTTCCCAAACTTGGGTCTCCAGCTGTTTTCGGACTACAATTCCCATCATCCCTGACCACAGGACCTGCTAGCTAAGGATGATGGGAGTTGTAGTCCAAAGACAGCTGGAGGCCCAAGTCTGAGAAGCACTGTGTTAAATTGTTCCCAGGATTTGATGCTGTTAGAGATTTCAGAGTTGCCTAGGTGCAGAAATGCAGCTGTCTTATCTCCAAGCAATTAACTAGTTGGCAGAAAGCCCAGATGTGCTCTCTCTCAGACCCTTAGCAACGACCTGTGATTGGTCAGTGGAGTTCCTAAAGACTCAGCTCTGTGTGAGAGCTGTGTGGTTAGTGTGTGGTGCAGGTGTTGATGTGGAAAGTGGTCAGTGTAGAGAGAGAGAGACAGAGAGGAAAAGATTTTATGTTTTGTTTCTTTTATTTTGTAAAGTCTGTAAATAGTAACTTTTGGATACTAGTTGCTTCAATCAATAAATACTGTATATAGTTATCCAGTGAGTTGCTGAGTTCCTGCGTTGAGCTGTCTAATCAATTTCACAACAGCCAGAAAAGTCTGCGTCTAACTCTGCGGTGTCCAGGAATACGTTATACTCCTGACACTAAATCTTAAGAGATGCATGGCCCCGCTTGGATTGTAACTTCCCAAACTGATACATCGCCGGCCTCACACACACACTGGCCGGGGACAAACCCTTCCCTTTGCGTTTGCCTCCGTGTGTTAATTCTGCGTTAATGCTCTCCCAAGGCCTCCTTGTCAGCCTCACAGATGGAGGGAGGCTGCGGTATCGTCTCTCTAAATCACGCGTCTCGCGGCGCAGGAGTCGGAAGGCCAGAGGGCCCTCCGGGACGCATTTGCACGTTTTCCGAGGCCCTTTGATGAGATCTTCTGCAGCGGACAGCTCGCCTGCCTTCCAGATGTTACAGTTTAACGATCCATGTTTAGACATGGGGATTTCCTCGGTCTTCGGAGATGAGCAGCCGGTCGATGCGTCTCGCAACACCCACACAGTGCGCTTTCCTCTTCCTGTAAGCTAGAGGACGAAGGATGTCGGAGGAAGCGGGCTCATCCACAGATACGGCAATCCCGTAAAGAAATGCTCTTTGCTGGGTGAGCTGCTCAGCCCCTTTGCAATGCAAATGCGCTATTAAGAACCTGGGGCCATTGATCTAAATTTGCTGGGTGGGTGCAAGGCGGTTAATCGTAGATTAATTGTGATTCCTCTTAATTTCATTTCACTTTTAATTTGTATGCTGCCTTTCTATATTACCATACACAGGGTGTTTTACAAGCTGAAGAAACAGCAAAGATTGAATCATAGAATCCTAGAGTTGGAAGAGACCCCAAGGGCCATCCAGTCCAACCCCCTGCCAAGCAGGAAACACCATCAAAGCATTCCTGACAGATGGCTGTCAAGCCTCCGCTTAAAGACCTCCAAAGAAGGAGACTCCACCACATTCCTTGGCAGCAAATTCCACTGTCCAACAGCTCTTACTGTCAGGAAGTTCTTCCTAATGTTTAGGTGGAATCTTCTTTCTTGTAGTTTGAATCCATTGCCCCGTGTCCGCTTCTCTGGAGCAGCAGAAAACAACCTTTCTCCCTCCTCTAGATGACATCCTTTGATATATTTGAACATGGCTATCATATCACCCCTTAACCTTCTCTTCTCCAGGCTAAACATACCCAGCTCCCTAAGCCGTTCCTCATAAGGCATTGTTTCCAGGCCTTGGACCATTTTGGCTGCCCTCCTCTGGAAACGTTCCAGCTTGTCCGTATCCTTCTTGAACTGTGGTGCCCAGAACTGGACACAGGATTCCAGGTGAGGTCTGCCCAGAGCAGAATATAGTGGTACTATTACCTCCCTTGATCTAGATGCTATACTCCTATTGATGCAGCCCAGAATTGCATTGGCTTTTTTAGCTGCTGCATCACACTGTTGACTCATGTCAAGTTTGTGGTCTACCAAGACTCCTTTTCACATGTACTGCTCTCAAGCCATTGTACACCTTATAACAATCTGATCCAATACGAACAGGTCACCATAGAAACGTAACTTGAAAATAAACAACTTATCACAAATAGAGTAATATTCAATAATAATAATATCATCATCATCGTCGTTCTTTATTCGACCATCAGTCAGAAAAGATACATTCATCCATACAGAATTAAAACATCTAAAGGAACTTTAGAATAAAACATAGCCAGCACTAAGATGAAGCACTAAGATAAACCCATGTCAATGCAATCAATTTTAGTCTTACGACGCTTAAGAGCTAGAAAAAGAAATTTGGCCACCAAGGAAGCTGTTTTCCCCCTAACATTCTTCAACAAATATAAAACCTGTCTTTCTCTGGATAGAGAGCTAAGTTGAGATAAGAGTGGGGCTGTAAGATTTTGCCTGAAATCTGTATAGAAACGGCAGCTCAAGAAAATATGTTCAGTGGACTCTGCCTCTCCCAGGGCACAATGACAAGTTCTCTGGGCGTATGGGACTCCCCTATACCATCCCCACAATACCGCAGATTCGAGGACATTTAATCTAGCCGCTGTGAGGAGTCTACGGTATTCCACATAGTGCATTTCCGCGAGATAAGGAGCTGGTGGAACCTGATAGATCTGCTGCCCCAGGAACATCCCTTGTCTAGCAATATCACTTAGTCTCTGGGAGATCACAGCTCCGTCTTGACTATATGTCGTAGACTCCAGGTAAAGATGTGACAATCCGCAGGCCTGTACTTCATTTATGATCTCCCTTTCCCACGATGATTGGAAATCATCCCTCAGTATCAAGGGGGCCATACCCACTGGTTTAAAGCATAGTTTGAGCCATAGCCGAAGCTTCGCCTTCAAGGCCGCATACCGAAAAGCTTGGCAAATATTCCATAATATTGAAAGCAGCCAGCAGGGGGAGCTGTTGGCTTTCAATACTCCTCCTAAATTTGCTTTCCGGATGGCAGAAGAAGGCAGAATTTTGGGTCCATGTCACAGAAAACACTCATATGTGTCCCCCACATGCATGTATGGCATGACCAGGCTGTGCCAGGGCTGTGGGTGGCTGTACTGTAATCTAGACCCAAAGGCTGCACCCTCTGAATGTTCATTCGGGCACCCCTGGGAGTCTGGGCCAGAATTACGTCAGCCAGAGCAGAGTTAAGCAGAAGAATGGCTTTAGTAAGACTATGTTAACTAAAATTGTTTAGAAGAAATTTCTTTTTGAATGAAGGATTTAATTGTTAGAAAGTATTATAAGATTTTTATGTCTAAGTTACGATTTATTTTGGTTTAAATAAGGTTAAGGATAGTAAGAAACATGACAAATGTTAATAGAATAAGATACAAAGCTACCTATAACGTATATATGATTTGGAAGACAGTGGAGGGAACAGGGGAAGTCCCCTGAATGGAGAAGAATGTAATAAGAGAAGTACAAAGATAAGTGTTAGTTAAGGTTAGTATATGTTTTTTTTCTTTATGTTTGTTTATATTGTTATTGTTTCTATTGTGTCATATATTATGTTTTTATGGTGTGTATGTTTATGTTGATGCTATGTTTTCTTTCTTTGTTTTATGGAAAAATAATAAAATTCTTATAAAAAAAAAAAAAACAGAATTACGTCAGCCGAAGGGGGCGATTCGCTTACCATTTGCACCAAGCCTGGCAGATCCAGAGGGCTACCTATCCCAGGGCTATAGCTTGCAGTCCCAGGTTGCAGCCACTTTGCCGTAGTGGGCATCGAGGCCCGTGCAGACAGCACCCCAAACTCTCCAATGTTTCTCCGATGAAAAAGGGTCATCCCGTTCTACATCACGAAGCTTCTCCCTCGCTGGATCTTGCCGCACACATCGGCTTTATATACACGTCGACACCTGTCACCTTGAGCCAGTGGCAAGCTTTCCACCGATCCTGCCTCGCAGAATGGCTGTAAAGGAAAAAAAATGTGCAATGGAAGGGATCGTGCAGCTACAAAACCTCCCATAGATAAACGGAATGAAATTAAAATTTGGCTGCAAGTTGCTTTGAGTCCCTGTCGTTTGGCTGGGATAACCTAGCCAGATGATGAGTGGGGTAATAATAATAATAATAATAATAATAATAATAATAATAATAATAATAATAATACCACCCAGCCACTCTGGTCAGATAGATAGATAGATAGATAGATAGACAGATAGACAGAGCAGAATTCAGCGGCCAGGTTGCTCACCGGAGCAAGACGGTTTGAGCATATTACACCGATCCTGGTCCGACTCCACTGGCTACCTATTAGTTTCCAGGTCCAACTCAAAGTGCTGGTTTTGACCTATAAAACGGCTCAGGACCTCCCTTTTCCACATGAACCTACCCAGAACCTAGAATCGTCTTCTGAGGCCCTCCTATGAGGCCCTCCTATGAGTGCCCCCTTCTCTAGAGTGCCCCCCTTCTCTAGAAGTCTCTAGACTTCTCTGAAGTCTCTCAGCCCCACTCACCTCACAGAGTGTTTGTTGTGGGGGAGGAAGGGAAAGGAGATTGTTAGCCGCTTTGAGACTCCTTAGGGCAGTGATAAAGCGGGATATCAAATCCAAACTCTTCTTCTTCTTCTAAAGCCATTTGCACATGTTGCCATGCAACCAATCCATGCAGAATGTAGGCACCCTATATATAGAAAGGAGCAAACCAGTGATATTTTAGGGAGCAGGCAGGTCCCATGACTTACATCATGGGAGCCTACACAACATAAAACACTGTTGCTGTATGTAGGTTTTCCAGCAACATCTCCGCTGCCTCCCCCCCCCCCCCCCGGTTCCCCAGATTATGAGTCCACCGCTCTTAACCACTACACCACACTGGCAAATCCCATAGTATATCCATGGTCAGGCATGTCCAACAGGTAGATCGTGACAGGTAGACCAAGCAGGTTTGTGAGCAAGCTGCGGAGTGAGGCTGCCTCGCTCTGTGGTTTGCTCGCAGTTTGACGGGGCGGCGCTCCATGGTGCGCATGTGCAGTGCCGCTCCGTAGTGTGCATGCGTCATGCGCCACAACAAATGTGTGCTATGGAGCGGTGTCCCACCCCCGGGGGCTGCCCCCGGGTTTGCCGCTCCGGGTGGCCAAGCGGCTCCGTTCGCCACTGACAGAAAGCAGCGACAATTTGTTGTTGACAAAGGACAGCTGGACATATAAAGGGCCCCATTACCTTCAGGAGCTTAGGGCCTCAACCAACCTAAAATCTGGCCCTGGCTACAAAAGATTGGAGAGGGAAAGGGATCTCGGGAGCCCCTGTTTCAGAGAGAGAGAGAGAGAGAGAGAAACAGACAGACACACAGAGAGAGAGAGACTCCTGCATTTCCAGAGCCCTAATGCATTTAGCAGGCCCTGGACCGAAGGGCCTGCAGGAACATCTGGGATGCCTCGAAGCAGCCCTTGCCTCTGGGAGGCCGTGCGCAGCCTGTGCTGTGCTAAGCCGAAAACACATCTTCTCGGGGTGTCAGGTTCTCTCTGCTCTCCTCGCATGCCAGCAGCAACGCCAGCACCTGCGAGCGGCAGATGATGAGCCCTCTCTTGGCAGCTGATGCTTCCAGATGCCACAGCCTCCTGCGTTTTTCTCTTCCCCCCCCCAGAAAGAACATCTGGGCCCCGTGAGCTTCCTGCTGGCACCTGAGGCCACACGGCTGCCTCTTGCGGTGGTCTTGGATCCCGGCTGCTGCTGGCACGGAGAGCCTCTTGCCTGCCAAAAGGACACTCGGGAGAGAGAAACCCGGTTTCCCAGCCCAGCACCCCCTTCGCCCGAGAGCCGACAACAACCAACGCCCAGGAGGTTCACGCAGAGAGGGAGCATTTTCGTGGGACACACGGAATGTTCTCTTCCCACCTGGCCCATGACCCTTTCGGAGCAAGTCACCATTTCTGAAAAGAAACATTTGCCTGGGTTTCTTTTATTTGCTTATTTATTTTTAAAGTTGCACTTTTTTTTTAAAGATTCCCATTTCCTGTCCTTTTTTTTTTTGCAAACAAAACATTGTCCTCTTTGTTTTTTAAAAATAAATAATGTATCAAATCCTAGTGCCTTGCAACACATGCAAATGTCATTGGGGGTAATTTGCTGTACATGCTAAGAATGAAAATATAAAAGAGATGATCACACACAACCCTTGTTCTAGAGTCCGTAATAATAATAATAATAATAATAATAATAATAATAATAATAATAATAATTTATTAATACCCTGCCCATCTGGCTCGGTTTCCCCAGCCACTCTGGGCACTCCCAATAGAATGTTAACCATCATCATCATCATCATCATCATCATCATCATCATCGATAAAACATTAAGCATTAAAAACTTCCCTAAACAGGGCTGCCTTCATATGTCTTCTAAAAGTCAGATACTGTCGTTGTTTATTTCCTTGACATCAGATGGGAGGGTGTTCCACAGGGCGGGTGCCACTACCGAGAAGGCCCTCTGCCTGGTTCCCTGTAACCTCACTTCTTGCAGGGAGGGAACTGCCAGAAGGCCCTCAGAGCTGGACCTCAAAGTCTGGGCTGAATGATGGGGGTGGAGACCAGGGCCGTCTTAAAGGGATCGGCCGCCCTGGCACGACGATCCCTCGGGAGGGGGGGTGGGCGAGCGGAGGATGAGGGGTGTGGCGCTGAAAGCCGGCCGCCCTCCGGAGCCCCAGCTGGAGCGCTGGGAAGGGTGCGCAAAGCCCTGCGCCGCTCCAGCGCCACGCCCCTCATTTCCCGAGGGGCGGCCAGCACGGGAGGGAGGTGGGTGAGCGGGGGATGAGGGGCGTGGCGCTGGAGCGGCGCGGGGCTTTGCGCACCCTTCCCAGCGCTCCAGCTGGGGCTCCGGAGGGCAGCCGGCGGGCGAGCGCCCGCCCGCCCACCCATGGGGGCGGGCGTGGGTTGGGGAGGGGGCGCCCAGCATGCCGGCGGGCTCGCGGGGGCGCCCCTGGGGGGCCTGGCGCCCTGGTGCACCGCACCACCCAGCCCCTATGACAAGACGGCCCTGGTGGAGACGCTCCTTCAGGAATACTGGGACCATACCTAAGTAAATGGGATGGATTATCCTTCCTCAGTCATATGATTCTTGCATTGCAAGGCGTTGGACTAGATGGCGCTTTGTGTCCCTTCCAGCTCTACAATCCTGTGGTTGTATGTGCAGAGCAGGGTCCTTGTCTCTCATTCTCCAGCCAAAGGGAGAAGTAGGCAAGAGGCGTCGAAGAACCACAATGAAGATCTTCAACAGAGAGTCTGTGCTGAGAGCTTCTGCTGCCTGAGGTTAGCACCCAAATGACAGCTCTCTCTCTCTCTGTGATGGCCTGGGAGTCAGACTCTGATGCTGAACCTGAGGGATCCCAGCCTGCACAGGATTCCCCGCCTCCAGAACCAGCTGAGCCGGGGCCAGGGCTTGAGCCTGAAGGATCCCCACCTGTGCTGGATCCCCAGGTGCAGGCATCAGCGGAGTCTGCTCTGGCTCCTGATGGGAGGGAGGACCCATTGCCTGCAGGTGCTCCACTCCCAGCCTCTTCAGAGGAAGCTGAGGCAGCCCCTGGGTCCAGTAACCCACCAGCCTCTCCTGAGCTACAGAGGCTCAGGGCAGAGAGGCGAAGGGAGTTAAGTGCCTACAGGAGGAGTGCTCGCCTCCAGGCCCGGAGGAGAGGCGAGTCTCCGGAGGATCGGGACCGCCCTAAGCATAGGGCCAGATAAAAGCCAGCCAGACCCAGCCCAAGTTGCGTGAGCAACTTAGTTGCAAGCATGTGCTCAACCTGCAACCTTGTGCCTGAACCTGCCTTGGACCTTGACCTGCTCCCTGCCTTGCTCCCTGCCGGACTGACCTCCTTTGGACCCCTAGACCCAGGACTGGACTTGGACCTCGCTTCATGGACAAACCCTTGGGGCCAGCACACTCTCTCTCTCTCTCTCTCTCTCTCTCTCTCATTTTATCTGTCTGGCACCCTGCCTTGATATCATTGCTGGATTTACGTATAAGCTAAACAAGCTATAGCTTAGGGGCCCACTCTTTTGGGGGCCCCCAAGAAAATTATAGGGGGGGAAACATGGATGTACATTTCCAAAATATAAAATAAAACCTACATACAGCAACAGTATTTTTTTGTTGTGTGGGCTCCTATGATGTAAGTCATGGGCCCCGCCTGCTAGCCTGCTCCCTCAAATATCACTGGTTTTCTCCTTTCTATATATAGGGTGCCTACATTCTGCATGGACGGGTTGCCTGGGCAACATGTGCAAATGGCTTTAGATATCTATTAGGTCCATAAATGACCATATAGAATATATTCAACACAAAAAGCAGCAACAATTTGTTGTTGACAAAGGACAGCTGGACACATAAAGGGCCCCATGACCTTCAGTAGCTTAGAGCCCTAGTCCTAGGACTAACCCGTAGTGAGGCACAACCCAAATTTTGTTGTTGTTCAGTCGTTCAGTCGTGTCCGACTCTTCGTGACTCCATGGACCAGAGCACACCAGGCACCCCTATCCTCCACTGCCTCCCGCAGTTTGGCCAAACTCATGTTAGTAGCTTCGAGAACACTGTCCAACCATTTCATCCTCTGTCGTCCCCTTCTCCTTGTGCCCTCCATCTTTCCCAACATCAGGGTCTTTTCTAGGCAGTCTTCTCTTCTCATGAGGTGGCCAAAGTCTTGGAGCCTCAGCTTCAGGATCTGTCCTTCCAGTGAGCACTCAACAGCCCAAATTACACCTCGTTTTTTGAGCCTACGGGGGTCACGAGACACAGGTTCAGGGTGCCTGTCGTTTCTGCCCGCCTTCACCCTCGCCCACCTCCCTGTCTCAGAAGCGCCGCCCCGATAAACGCGCTCCGCTGGCGATTAGGGGGAAGTGACCTCATGGGCTCGCCTCTTCGCCCGCAAGAGGTTTCGGCTGCAACGCGACATTCCACCCCTCTTGCTCTGGTTTACGCCAAAACCCAGCCCCGTGGCCTGCAGATCCTCAGCGTTAAGAGCGGAGAGAGGCTGACCTTGACAACCTCATTTCTCATTCCTTTCTTGTTATAGGTAATATAGTCGAGAAATGTGGTTTTAATTAGGGCACTAATGAAAACTGAAAATCCAGACAGACACTTGACAAACTCTGGTTCGCTTTATATTACATTTGTGCTAACTACAAAGTATCCAGCTGGGGGTAACTTTATCTCCCCTTCCCTTGAGCATCCGCCAGACTTAAGCTGGATAATTAATGTGTACTTTGGCTGGAGGTCAGCTTACAGTTGGTTGAGTGGTGTTTTTTTGGCATATATATATATATATATATATATATATATGGTTTTAAAAAGACATTGTAATGAAACAAATATGTTTAGTACCTCCTTCGCTTGCATCCGGCGGGAACGCTCAGAACCTGCGGAGTGAGATGCGCTGACCAGAGGAATAATCGAAAACCTACTAACAAGGCGAGATTGCATGTTTCGTTTCGTTGAGGCCGCACCGGCTTTAATGGCAAGCAGAGATGACGGAGGCAAACAATCGGTGGCACCCTTTGGAACCGTCCCGCTTCAAGCAACACAGGAGAGGGGGCGCTGGTGGGGTCGGCGGCTACGATTTTATTATTATTTCGACCGCCGACCAGTTCCAGCTCCCATACAATATCAGGGAAGTCATGACACACGATAGGGATGCATTTAAATTTGGAATTGGGTATAACAGGGACGATACAGATATGTTGTTGTTCAGTCGTTCAGTCGTGTCCGACTCTTCGTGACCCCATGGACCAGAGCACGCCAGGCACGCCTATCCTTCACTGCCTCCCGCAGTTTGGCCAAACTCATGCCAGTCGCTTCGAGAACACTGTCCAACCATCTCATCCTCTGTCGTCCCCTTCTCCTTGTGCCCTCCATCTTTCCCAACATCAGCGTCTTTTCTACAGAGTCTTCTCTTCTCATGAGGTGGCCAAAGTACTGGAGCCTCAACTTCAGGATCTGTCCTTCTAGTGAGCATTCAGGGCTGATTTCCTTCAGAATGGATAGGTTTGATCTTCTTGCAGTCCATGGGACTCTCAAGAGTCTCCTCCAGCACCATAATTCAAAAGCATCAATTCTTCGGCGATCAGCCTTCTTGATGGTCCAGCTCTCACTTCCATACATTACTACTGGGAAAACCATAGCTTTAACTATACAGACCTTTGTTGGCAAGGTGATGTCTTTGCTTTTTAAGATGCTGTCTAGGTTTGTCATTGCTTTTCTCCCAAGAAGCAGGCATCTTCTAATTTCGTGACTGCTGTCACCATCTGCAGTGATCATGGAACCCAAGAAAGTGAAATCTCTCACTGCCTCCATTTCTTCCCCTTCTATTTGCCAGGAGGTGATGGGAACAGTGGCCATCTCCTGGCAATTACAGATATAACAGCAGTTAAAAAATATATGTAAGTTAAATCTTAATCACTAAAATATAAACAAAAATGGTCATTTAAGGCCTTAGTCATTATGGTAGCACGGCTTGTTCCCTAAGTTTTATGGCAGTTGCACAGAATTTGACCTGGTGGGGTCATATGTGGCTGGGGAAACCCAGCCAGATGGGCAGGGTATAAATATTTAAATTATTATTATTATTATTATTATTATTATTATTATTATTATTATTATTATTATTAATTTGTGTACTTAAATTTGTACCCCACTTTCCCACCAAATGGTATAGCAAGAAAGCACATATCAGTTGCCAGGCCATTTCCAGGCCCAGTTAAAGGTGCTCAGGTTAGTTTGGAAAGCCCTAAATGACCCAAGGCCCCAAATCTCTGAAAGACAGCCTCGTTCTCCACAGACCTTCCCCGGTCCGCAGAGAGAAGTCCAGGGGTGGTGGCCCAGGACAGGGTCTCCTTGGTACAGCTCCTAAGTTGTGGGCTTCACTCCTCACAGATGCCCATCTGGCTTCTTCACCATATAACTTTTGCAGAAGTCGCACCTTTTTTGCCCTGGCCTTTGACACCTGAGATGTGACTGTAATCAAGTTTAAACTGATTTTAATATGTTGGGACCTGCCCTGGGGCCTGCTGGTGAACGGCAGATAATAATACTAGAATCATAGAGTTAGAAAAGACCCTGAGGATCATCTCTTCCAACCCCCTGCAATGCAGGAATCTCAACACGCGCTCCCCCATCCAATTGTAAACCATACCAGACCCCGCTTAGCTTTGCAAACGTAATAGCAGTTTTATTGCTGCATAACAATTCTAATTCTAATTATAATAAAGGCTGTTGCTGTTTAGTCATTTAGTCATGTCCGACTCTTTGTGACCCTATGGACCAGAGCATGCCAGGCACTCCTGTCTTCCATTGCTTCCCGCAGTTTGGTCAGACTCAATAATAGAATTTATTGCGTTAGCCATTTGGCCACAGCACATAGAAAAGAATCCAGGTAGAAACCTGCCGCAATTATACAAAAATATCTTAGGTACATTTGCAAAACAACAGATATAAAATCATGGTAGATAAAACAAGATATGGTAAAGGCAGTAATAAATCACGTAGCTATGGGTATTTCAGAATGTTTACAAATGTCCAGGGCTAAAAGAAGTTAACCTATCGAGGTGGCCCTGAGTTTCAGGGTCTGCAAAATATAGATGGCCACACCGCGGGTAACCATGGGGTTGGCGTCCACCAATAAGTATTTCATGCAGTCATCTTCCATGACGATGGGCGGGGGAATTAATAGGAAGAGCCTCGGTCTTATTCAGTCATATAAAAAGCAGTGAAAGAGCTTGCCAGGCACTCCTGTCTTCCATTGCTTCCCGCAGTTTGGTCAGACTCATGTCGGTAGCTTCGAGAACACTGTCCAACCATCTCGTCCTCTGTCGTCCCCTTCTCCGTGTGCCCTCCATCTTTCCCAACATCAGGGTCTTTTCCAGGGAGTCTTCTCTTCTCATGAGGTGGCCAAAGTACTGGAGCCTTGGCTTCGGGATCTGTCCTTCCAGTGAGCACTCAGGGCTGATTTCCTTCAGAATGGATCAGTTTGATATTCTTGCAGTCCATGGGACTCTCAAGAGTCTCCTCCAGCACCATAATTAATTAAGTAAGCAGTGGCAATGTCTACTGTTCCTCACCAAGTGCACCTAGTCAACCATCCATTAGAGCTGGCATGGGGAAGCTCTGGCTCATCAGAAGGCGGACTCCCAACTGCCATCAACCTTGGCCATCATGGATAATGGTCAGGGATGATGAGATTTGCAAAAACCATGGGTTCGCCATCCCCGTATTGGAATAAACCAGGGGCTGCCAACTCCCAAGAGATTGCGATCTACTTACAGAGTTAAAAACTGGCAGTGATCTACCCCCTTTTTGGGGGTTCAGGTCAAAGTTGTTCAGCTTTTTTGGGGAGGAGGAAGGCCCATTTTTTAGGCATTCAGATCAAAGTTGTTCAGCTTTTTTTTTTAGGGAGATGAGAAGCTCCAGTTTTTTTGGGGATACAAGGCAAAAATATTGAGCTTTTTTTAGGGGAGCCAAAGTTTTTGAGCTTCTTTGGGGGGGGCAGTGATCTACCACAGACGACCAGTGATCTACCGGTAGATCACAATCTACCTGTTGGACGTGCCTGGAATAAACCATTATTTTGCGCAGGGCACAAAGCCCGCTGGCATCTTTCGCAAACTGTGAGTACACCCCACCCCACGGATAATCCTTCGCAACATGCCGTGTTGACGCAATTGGGGGGGGCGGGGGACTTTGGAATCCACCTTAAAGTTTTATCTAGTGCGCTTTAGAACTGGGTGAATTATCGTCGGCGATTTAAAATGCAAAGACAACCAAAAGTGACAGGGATTAATTTCTCCACACAGAGACTTATTCAAAATTCTGTCTGGATTAAAGCAGGAAACGCATTCTTTGCCCTCCTATTAAAATACCGGAGGAAAGATTAGATTTTGCTCCCGTTGGTCTCAAACGTTTCTTTGTGAGGAGATGAGATCGCACATGTCCGTCTGCGGTACCGATATTCTCCAGGAGGTGTCACAAAGCCTCCTGAAATCTTCAGTGTTGTGAATTTGATTTATAAGGTTGATTTTTCATGCCCTAAAAAAAAGAAAAAGTCCTAAAATGTTTCGAGATGTTGGCTGCCATCGCCTGTGGAATACCTGATTTCAGTTCAATCAAGCATGTAGCCCAGCACATGCAGAAGGGCAGGCGAGGTGGGAGTCGGCCCATAAAATAGCCGAAAAACTCCCTGTGAACCACATTCCTGATCCGTGTCAAAACGGCCAGTATTTATTTCCCAGATTTATATCCCTTCCTATGCTGTAAAAACAATTCCAGCGTGGGTCGCGGCACAGAAGAATGGATAAAAAGCAACGAGAAACAACGGCAAAAACCGTACAGAATCACAATACACACAATTTCACAAAGGAAAAGCGTCTATCTGCCCCGGATGTGGCAATAATCCTGACTCAAAATGCCTGGCAGAAGAGGAGTGTTTTCAGCAGGAATGGAAACCAGCCTAAATCAGAGTTTGCCTTATCCAGAGAATCATAGAATTGGAAGAGACCCTAAGGATCGTCTAGTCCAACCCCCTGCAACGCAGGAATATACAGCTGCCCCTTATGGGGATCGAACCTGCAACCTTTGCATTATCAGCACCATGCTCTAGCCCAGGGGTAGGCAAACTAAGTCCCGGGGGCGAGATCCGGCACAATCGCCTTCTAAATACGGCCCACGAACTGTCTGGGAATCAGCGTGTTTTTACATGAGTAGAATGTATGGTTTTATTTAAAATGCATCTCTGGGTTATTTGTGGGGCATAGGAATTTGTTCATCCCCCCCCCCCCTCAAAAAATATAGTCTGGCCCACCATATGGTCTGAGGGATGGTGGACTGGCCCATGGCTGAAAAAGGTTGCTGACCCCTGGTCTAGAGCATGGGTAGGCAACCTAAGGCCTGGGGGCCAGATGTGGCCCAATTGCCTTCTCAATCTGGCCTATGGACGGTCTGGGAATCAGCATGAGTAGAATGTGTCCATTTATTTAGAATGTGTCCATTTATTTAAAATGCATCTCTGGCTTATTTGTGGGGCATAGGAATTCATTCCCCCCCCCAAAAAAAAACAATATAGTCCAGCCCCCCACAAGGTCTAAGGGACAGTGGACCTGCCCCCTGCTGAAAAAGTTTGCTGACCCCAGCTACCTAGTTGAGCTTATTATTAATATGTATTAATTAAATCTATGTACCGGTGGTACATTGTACCAGCCTTCATCCAGCAATCACAGGGCAGTTTACAACCTACCTTATTGTGGGAGCACAGGGTGCCATCACTGAGCAGGCCCTGCTATGATTCCCAGTAGCTGGGTTTTGCACAGTGATGGACCAGAGCACGCCAGGCACCCCTATCTTTCACTTCCTCCCGCAGTTTGATCAGACTCATGTTGGTAGCTTCGAGAACACTGTCCAACCATCTCATCCTCTGCCATCCCCTTCTCCTTGTGCCCTCCATCTTTCCCAACATCAGGGTCTTTTCCAGGGAGTCTTCTCTTCTCATGAGGTGGCCAAAGTACTGGAGCCTCAACTTCAGGATCTGTCCTTCTAGTGAGCACTCAGGGCTGATTTCTTTGAGAATGGAGAGGTTTGATCTTCTTGCAGTCCATGGGACTCTCAAGAGTCTCCTCCAGCACCATAATTCAAAAGCATCAATTCTTCGGCGATCAACCTTCTTGATGGTCCAGCTCTCACTTCTGTACATTACTACTGGGAAAACCATAGCTTTAACTATACGGACCTTTGTCGGAAGTTATGGGAAAGATGAGGTCCTGCTTGCCCCCCCCCTTTGTGTTGAAGGGGTTAATTAGCAAACCTGTATATATTTACCTGAATGTATTGTTAGTCCAGAAGTATAAAAGAACTCTTTAAGCTTTTCTTTATGAAACCTCTCTGTAAAGCTGTGAACTTTGATCTGCATTGCACTTCTTTCTGGCAAGCTATGACTAAGAGTCTGGAGATAACAGTAGAAGGCTGACCTTGCACAGAGAGGAACTATTGTCTAGGTCAGAGATAGGATGGCCTTGCTGGAGTGCGCATGAACCAACTCAGGGCTAAATATCCTTTTGCCTTATATGTACAACAGGAAATGTTCCTTATATGGACAAGAGGAAGATTCCTGGGGTGGGGAGAGCCAGAGAACTGTCTATAAGAACTGTCTGAAAATTGACTAGTTTTGTACTTGCTTGGATGTCTGAACTCCGCAAGTGCCTCTGCATGCAGAGAAAATAAATCTTTCTCTCTCTGAAGTCAGCAGCCTCAGGTGTCTTTTCTGCTTCCATGTTTTCTTACCGGGCGCAACCGTAGGAACCCGAAGGGGCAAATAAGGCTCCAGTGTTTCAAGCAAAGACCACAAGGCATGCAGCAGAGACAGATTATTATTACCATTATTATTACTTTGTTACATATCTTCAGGTGCCAAGCAAAAGCATTCCTCTTCTCCCTGGCTAATTGGTTAATTAAACAATCTATGGCCTATTAAACTGGGAGGGGGTGTCCGTGTTATTGTTACTGTTTGTTACAATGTTACGAAAGTGCCAACTTGGTCCTGGGGCCGTGGGTGCCATGACCCTGGCACTGAAATTTGTGGGTGCCCACCCCCTTCATGGGGAATGTTGTGGGTGCTCAGGCACCCAGGGCCCCAGGGAGTTGGCACCTATGCAATGTTATGTATTTTCATGTTTTTATATTGTAAACTGCCCTGTGATTCTCAAATGAAGGGCAGTATAGAAATTTAATTAATTAATTAATTAATAATACTTCATCATCACACTTTATTACCTGCCCTTCACCCTAAGGTCCCAAGATGGGTTGCAACAATTAAAACAGGTCCAAAAAATTATGGAACAACACACACAGTGGGGGTCTGAGGTGCTGGTAAAAGCAAAAAGGAATACCTTATGCATTTTGACCAATATGGTCCTCCTCGGAAGTAGAATCTTGAGACATTCTCAAGAAATAACCAGAGAAATTGCTTGCAGGAAACCTCAGAACCCAGTGAGAAGATTCTGTAAAAAAAAGTGGGTGCACAAACTTCAGTCGATCATAGAAAGCAAATGACTGAATGGAATGGGAAAGTTGGTCCTTTCTCTGCCCATCATAACTTTAACATCCACATTTGCCAGTATGCCCTCCCCTTCTCTGACTGATGATGCCAGTGGTTTCTCCTGAGTTCTCCCTCAGCTGTTCCCCCTTGTTGGAGGACAGAGCTGTGTATACTACATAGGTAAAAAAAGAAGAAGGTAAAGGACCCCTGGACGGTTAAGTCCAGTCAAATGCGACTATGAGGTTGTGGCGCTCATCTCGCTTTCAGGCCGAGACGGTGTTTGTCCACAGACAGCTTTCCAGGTCTTGTGACCAGCAGGACTAACCCAATCTGGTGCAATGGGACACTGTGATGGAAACCAGAGCGCACGGAACCGCCGTTCACCTTCCCGCCACAGCGCTACCTATTTATCTACTTGCACTGGTGTGCTTTTGACCTGCTAGGTTGGCAGGAGCTGGGACAGAGAAACAGGAGCTCACCCAGTCGCGGGGATTCAAACCGCCGACCTTCTGATCGGCAAGGCTCAGTGGTTTAGACCACAGTGCCACCCACGCCCCTTACCTTGTATACTACATAGACTTTCTTGGGCCCCCTAACCTAGTCTGCTCTCTCAGGTGCAGGGAAAGATGTTATCCAATTGCTAGTTTAGAATAGGGGTACCAACTTGAGTTAAATATTGGAGGGTAAGCCCCACCCTGTATAATTGATCGCAAGATGTAGCTCATGCAAACCATTTCAGTGGCAATGCCCACCAACTTTGTGGGCCCCTGGGCCCCTCAAATAATTTATTGGAGGGGGGCTGGAGGGACCTCAGCTCCTAGGAGTTGGTTCCTATGGTTTGGAACAAGATTCAGCTGCCACTGCTGTTGGCTTCTGTGTGTGAAATGGAGAGGAGAAATCTCCTTCTCCTTCACTTCTGGCAGCAAAAAGGTCTTTTGCTGACCCTGGGCATCTAGACATTGTGTCTTGTACTTGTTGAGCTTTTGAGTGGTCTCCAAGGGCAGCCCCATGTTTGACACATTACAGTAGTCCAAACCAGATGTTGCCAGGGCATGAAGAACTGAGGTCAATCTATCTCCATCATGGAGGAGTCACAGCTGTGATTGTTACAGGTGGGTAGCCGTGTTGGTCTGCCATAGTCAAAACAAAAACGAAAATTCTTTCTAGTAGCACCTTAGAGACCAACTGAGTTAGTTGCTGGTATGAGCTTTCGTGTGCATGCACACTTCTTCAGATCTGAAGAAGTGTGCATGCACACGAAAGCTCATACCAGCAACTAACTCAGTTGGTCTCTAAGGTGCTACTAGAAAGAATTTTAGCTGTGATTGTATCAGCCATGGCTGATGGAAGGTTCTTTGTGGGTTTGTAACTATAGGACCAGATCCAAGGGAAACCCTATAGCTGCTAACCTAGTGGTGCATCTCTACCCAGGAAATGGCCAACGACTGAGCAGGCAGCCTAGGGTGGATTCAAAATGGCAGACCTGGCTAGATATCTGCTTGAATTTCTAAGCAAATGGTGGATCCCAAAGCCTGCAATAGCTGCAGAGAGAATTGCTGAGGCCTCTCGTACCTGGGCTGGAGGGTTTTTATGGTGGCCAATACTCAGAAACTCATTCAAGCAATAAATTTACTTGCCTTTGAGTTTACAAGGCTATAAACATTGAAGACCTTTGACCCCGGCATTTACCAAATACGTTTGCTGCAGTTGTGTTTATGGACAACTATTTATAGGGAAGTATTTTGCACCAAATTCCACATGCAAAGGAATAGCCAGTTAATTTTGCAGCTCTCCCTCGCCTTTCCTTTTCCTCTCCATCTTTACTTCCTGACTGCTTTACTTTGCTTTATTGGAGGAATCAGGCTCCAGGAAAATTGGCATTTGACTGGGGGAAATTAATTTAGAACTCATTTCAGTTTCCAGAGAAGAGTTTAAAGGTAAAGGGACCCCTGACCGTTAGGTCCAGTCATGTCCGACTCTGGGGTTGCGGCGCTCATCTCGCGTTACTGGCCGAGGGAGCCGGCATATAGCTTCCAGGTCATGTGGCCAGCATGACTAATCCGCTTCTGGTGAACCAGAGCAGCGCACGGAAACGCCGTTTACGTTCCGGCTGGAGCAGTACCTATTTATCTACTTGCACTTTGACGTGCTTTCGAACTGCTAGGTGGGCAGGAGCTGGGACCGAGCAACGGGAGCTCATCCCAACGTGGGGATTCGAACCACTGACCTTCTGATCAGCAAACCCTAGGCTCCGTGGTTTAACCCACAGCGCCACCCACATCCCGAGAAGAGTTTAGGTACACTCATAGAATCATAGAGTTGGAAGAGACCACAAGGGCCATCCAGTCCAACCCCCTGCCAAGCAGGAAATACCATCAAATGCTCAGTGCTCAGTGCTCAGACCACTCAGATACTCAGTGGTCCCCAAAATCTTTGGGGTGGTGTGAAAATGGAACTGAAATGAAAATATCTGACAAACCCTCAATCTGAGTATAGTGAGAAGAGTTTAGGTATACTCAGATTGAGGGTTTGCCAGATATTTTCATTTCAGTTCCGTTTTCATGCCACCCCAAAGATGTTGGGGACCACTGAGCATATTTCTAAATTTCTTACGGACCATTATGGTGTGCCAATAATAACATTAGATTAATAAGAATCATGAAAGCAAAATGTGTTTTTCTCTGTTTGCATTTCCCCCTCCAGAAATATAAAATAAAACCGTGGCATTGTTTATGTCAGGGCCACGAAGAGGTTATGGATTGGTGTACCTAACCCTAATTGAGGATCCTTGAGCCCTGTTTCTGAAAGAAAGAACTGGTTGCTCTGGAACCAGAGTTTGTGCTCCAGGTTCAGCCAGAGCTGGAAGGGCAGCAGGTAAAAAATACCGAGGACAGTAGATGGCCAGACTCCCAGTATTCACCCTGCCCTTCCTTGTTTGGGTTCTCAGCAACCAGGAAAGTGGGTTCCAGTTAAGGTTGTTGTTGTTGTTCAGTCGTTCAGTCGTGTCCGACTCTTCGTGACCCCATGGACCAGAGCACGCCAGGCATGCCTATCCTTCACTGCCTCTCACAGTTTGGCCAAACTCATGCCAGTCGCTTCGAGAACACTGTCCAACCACCTCATCCTCTGCCGTCCCCTTCTCCTTGTGTCCTCCATCTTTCCCAACATCAGGGTCTTTTCCAGGGAGTCTTCCCTTCTCATGAGGTGGCCAAACTACAAAGTACAAAGTCCAGTTAAGGTAGTACTTAGCAAAGTGGTGTAGGGACAGGTCAGAAAGGTTGGTGCATTCAGGGCTTTTTAATTTAGAGAAAAGGTAGCGTGATAATTTATACAATTACCCATAGCAAGAAGAAAGTGGATAGAGAAAAGTTTGTTCTCCCTCTCCTGTAACATTAGAACTTATGAAGATCCAATCCTAGAATCCTAGAATTGTAGAGTTGGAAGGGACTTGCCAAAGGTAATGTCTTCGTTCATAAAACAGGTAAAAAGGTAAAGGTAAAGGACCCCTGGGCAGTTATGTCCAGTCAAAGGAGACTCTGGGGTTGCAGCGCTCATCTCACTTTCAGGCCAAGGGATCCGGCGTTTGTCCGCAGACAGCTTTCCGGGTCATGTGGCCAGCAGGACAAAACTGCTTCTGGCGCAACGGGACACCGTGACGTAAACCAGAGCTCACAGAAATGCCGTTTACCTTCCTGCCGCAGTGGTACCTATTTATGTACTTGCACTGGTGTGCTTTCGAACTGCTAGGTTGGCAGGAGCTGGGACAGAGAAACGGGAGCTCACTCCGTCGTCGCGGGGATTCGAACTGCCGACCTTCCGATCGGCAAGAAGCTCAGTGTTTAGACCACAGCGCCACCAGCATCCCTAAAATACCCTCTGCCCGCTTTTGCCTGTAATCTACCTGCCTATCTTAGGCACATGGTTCTCGGGATGCTGCCCAGAAGGTAACAGGGTCCTTGGATTGAATAAACCTCCCTCACCCCCTGCTCTACTCAAAGGCGAGCCAAGGAATTGCCGTTGCCTCTCTCTGCGAGTTTTTTGTGCGCCCGTTTCTCATGGAAAGGGGCAGCTGTTACAGTGCGGATGTGGCACCCTTAAACCCCGGCCAAAATGAGAATAGTATTTTGCTGGCAAAGGTTAGCAGCCTTAATGCAAAGTGAAGACTCCAGAGGGGCCTCTTACGCTGCAGGTTTTATACTTTAATGAGGCAGATATTTAATCAATTTTAGAGTACATTGGTATCTGCGTTTTGCATGTGTTTCAAATAACTATGAAATTTATACGCAGATGAAGTAATTCAAGCATGGCCGCACTTCAGAAGGGCATATGGTCCTTAGCCGAGTGTAACACAAAGAGGGCTGGGGACCCATCAAAGGGGGCTGGAGGGGAGGAATTTCTTGCAGCTGGGTGACACTCCCAAGAAGCCCGATATGCTTTCGTTATGATTCAGAACCCAGCCTAGAAACAGTTGTTGCTCATGCACCCAGATTTCCTTCGCTCTCTCCTTCGCCAGTAAGGCCGAGGACTAAAGGAGATGCAACATGGGTCGCATTCAAACCATGCATGTAAGGCACATACCTGCCTCCCCACAAAGAATAATGGGAAATGTAGTTTACCCCCATAGAACTACAATTCCCGGTGCACTGAACATACCGCAGTTCCCAGGATTCGATGTCTGAGGGCATCCTGATCAAGTTTGCAGATGACACCAAATTCGGAGGGGTGGCTAATACCCCAGAGGACAGGATCACGCTTCAAAATGACCTTAACAGATTAGAGAACTAGGCCAAAGCAAACAAGATGAATTTTAACAGGGAGAAATGCAAAGTACTACACTTGGGCAAAAAATAAAATAAAAGGCACAAATACAGGATGGGTGACACCTGGCTTGAGAGCAGTACATGTGAAAAGGATCTAGGAGTCTTGGTAGAAGAAGAAGAAGAGTTTGGATTTGATATCCCGCTTTTCACTACCCGAAGGAGTCTCAAAGCGGCTAACATTCTCCTTTCCCTTCCTCCCCCACAACAAACACTCTGTGAGGTGAGTGGGGCTGAGAGACTTCAGAGAAGTGTGACTAGCCCAAGGTCACCCAGCAGCTGCATGTGGAGGAGTGGAGACACGAACCCGGTTCCCCAGATAACGAGTCTACCGCTCTTAACCACTACACCACACTGGTAGACCACAAACTTGACATGAGTCAACAGTGTGATGCAGCAGCTAAAAAAGCCAATGCAATTCTGGGCTGCATCAATAGGAGTATAGCATCTAGATCAAGGGAGGTAATAGTACCACTGTATTCCGCTCTGGTCAGACCTCACCTGGAATACTGTGTCCAGTTCTGGGCACCACAGTTCAAGAAGGATACTGACAAGCTGGAACGTGTCCAGAGGAGGGCAACCAAAATGGTCAAAGGCCTGGAAACAATGCCTTATGAGGAACGGCTTAGGGAGCTGGGTATGTTTAGCCTGGAGAAGAGAAGGTTAAGGGGTGATATGATAGCCATGTTCAAATATATAAAAGGATGTCATATAGAGGAGGGAGAAAGGTTGTTTTCTGCTGCTCCAGAGAAGCGGACACGGAGCAATGGATTCAAACTACAAGAAAGAAGATTCCACCTAAACATTAGGAAGAACTTCCTGACAGTGAGAGCTGTTGGACAGTGGATTTTGCTGCCAAGGAGTGTGGTGGAGTCTCCTTCTTTGGAGGTCTTTAAGCAGAGGCTTGACAGCCATCTGTCAGGAATGCTTTGATGGTGTTTCCTGCTTGGCAGGGGGTTGGACTGGATGGCCCTTGTGGTCTCTTCCAACTCTATGATTCTATGATTCTATGAAGCCATGTGTATGATGCAGCGTATGGTGCAGACATGACCTAAATATTCCTTTATTCATGTGTCTGCCTTGTTCTCTGGTGTCTCTGATGTGGGGCAGCCTTCCTTTACGGGAAGTGATGGGCCTGGCCTCTTGCAAGAAGGATACCAAGGGAGGAGAGGCTTCCAGCTCAGCACCCAGCTCTTATCCCACCTGCTTATCAGGCAGCAGATTTCTAGAAATCACCTTTGTTTGTGACATTGCATTCAAATTTTACTTTGGAAACTAAGTTTGTGGAAGAGAAGCATCATTTCACGGGTGGGCAACTTAGACTACCATTTTGCTGTATTTAAAGGGGGGGCAAATCTGTCAATTTTGGTTTCAGTTTCTCATTTCCCCACTTATAACTTTGGCTCCTTGTGTTTCTGCAGTGATTTGCAATTACCTTTATTAAAAAAAAACCCGAATGAGAATTCCTTAGTGTTTTAGTGCGAATTTCTGGTAATATACGCAATTCCACTTGATGTGCACATTTTTGCAAAGCTACTTCTCCTCATATAATGCATTTTTGCGTGTTATTTTCACTAATATTCCCATTGTTATGCACAATTTAGCCTGTTGTTGTTTAGTCGTTTAGTCGTGTCCGAATCTTCGTGACCCCATGGACCAGAGCATGCCAGGCACTCCTGTCTTCCACTGCCTCCCATAGTTTGGTCAGACTCATGTTAGTAGCTTCAATTTACCCTAGTACTTTACAATTTACCCTAGCAGTTCCATTTTTTGTACCCATCAGAGGGCTGGAGAAGGGCATTGCAAAATTCAGGGACGCGCGAATTGGGAAGAATGGCTGTGTTTCGATTCATGTATTCTCCTTTGAATGTGAGCTGAATTGAATTCCACTCCTACCCTTAGTTGTACCTTGACTGAGAAGCCTGGGGGAAACTGTGTTTCTCCATCCTAACCCAGTGGAGCAATGGTGCCTATTGGGGAGAGGAACTGAGCTCTCCACTTCCTGCAACTTCCTCTTGAATAACTTTTCTCCTCTGAGCCACTTCCCTTCTGGTATCAGAACTAGGCTGGGAAGAAAGTGCTCCAAGCGTCAGAAAAATGAGGAAGGGTTTAGCTCTCCCCACCCCCATACACGTTCTGTTGTAAAATGCAGGCCCTTTCCAAATTGTTGCTTTCTTGATCATTCGTGTTGATTTGTCTGCACAAATACTGCAGGGAGATTTGACCAAGACGGGTGTTTATTCAGTATTTGCTGTGTTTTGTTTACGGGGAGGTTAGACAGCAAGGAGAATTTGTACATCTTCATGCAGAGCAGATGGCGTTTAAAAAGGAATAATCCGGACACAAGAGCTTTTTTGGACAATGGTGGGTTTGTTTGTTTGTTTTTGCAAATGGATAATTGAGACTCTAGAGAGTCCCGTGGACTGCAAAAAAATCAAACTTATCCCTCCTTAAAGAAATCAGCCCTGAGTGCTCACTGGAAAGACAGATCCTGAAGTTGAGGCTCCAGTACTTTGGCCACCTCATGAGAAGAGAAGACTCCCTGGAAAAGACCCTGATGTTGGGAAAGCTGGAGGGCACAAAGAGAAGGGGACGACCTAGGATGAGATGGTTGGACAGTGTTCTCGAAGCGACTAGCATGAGTTTGGCCAAACTGTGGGAGGCAGTGAAAGATAGGCATGCCTGGCGTGCTCTGGTCCATGGGGTCACGAAGAGTCGGACACGACTGAACGACTGAACAACAACAAGCTGAGGCTCCAATACTTTGGCCACCTCATGAGAAGAGAAGACTCCCTGGAAAAGACCCTGATGTTGGGAAAGATGCAGGGCACAAGGAGAAGGGGACGACGGAGGACGAGATGGTTGGACAGTGTTCTCGAAGCTACCAACATGAGTCTGACCAAACTGCGGGAGGCAGTGGAAGACAGGAGTGCCTGGTGTGCTCTGGTCCATGGGGTCACGAAGAGTCGGACATGACTAAACGACTAAACAACAAGTTGGGCATTGGGCTCCATCATCTTCTTTTCTTGTATCCTTAGTGCTGCTTCAGTCCCTGGAAGCTGGCTGCTGCCCAGTTCTCTCTCACGATCCCCCCTTCCTCTTTTCCGCCTGTGCAGGGATGCTATTGCACCAATTCAGAATTCTTTTCGAAAAGTCCTCAGGACTGTAACTCCAGCTCCAAGGCGGCCAAGCAGGAGCAGGAGCAGCTCTCAGCCTAGTGCTTAATCTCGCACCTGCTATGGAGCAAAATTAGAGTGCCGTTTATCAATGTAGCTTCGTTCGAAACAGAGCCCTGGACTGGGGATAAGAGATAGCAACTCCCCCATGCTGTCTCGGGGCCAGAGCTGCAAAAGCAAGGACTGCTGCTGAATAAAGTTCATGAGTTAAAAGGAGCTGCAGAAAACACTGGCGGCAGATTAACTCTGCCAGTCCTGCCTTGGGCATCTGGGGCGCGGGGCTGGAGAAGGAAGCTGGTGTCCTGATAAATACTACAGGGATGCGGCTAGGTTTGGGGGAACATTTAGTTTGCTTAGAATTCTGTTGTTGTTGTTGTAGATTTATTTATGCCCCACATTGTCCCTTGATGGCTTACAGGTTAATTCTGTGTTCAGGGCGGCTGTCTACCAGCTCCATCTGGTACGCAGGCTGAGACCCTACCTGCCCACGGACTGTCTCGCCAGAGTGGTACATGCTCTAGTTATCTCCCGCTTGGACTACTGCAATGCGCTCTACGTGGGGCTACCCTTGAAGGTGACCCGGAAACTTGGTCCTGTATACCTGAAGGAGCGTCTCCACCCCCATCGTTCAGCCCGGACACTGAGATCCAGCACCGAGGGCCTTCTGTCAGCAGGGGCGTCGCTAGGGGGTGTGGTGGGGCGGTACGCCCCCGGGCGACAGGGGCCACAAGCGGCGGGTGGGGGCGACAACGGCGGGTGGGGGCGACAAGCGGCGCCCCTCCCGCCACTCCCCAGGCAACGCCGGTCACCCCGGGAGCAGCAGCGCTGCACGGATGGGGTGCTCCCTCGGCCGTGCGCTGTTGCTCCCGGGGCGACCGGAGCGAGCGGCGGCGCATGGGGGTGACAAGCGGCAGCCCCTCCCGCCATTCCCCAGCGCTGCCGCTCCCTCCGTCACCCCAGGAGCAACAGCGCACGGCCGAGGGAGCACCCCGTCCGTGCAGCGCTGCTGCTCCCGGGGTGACCGGCAGCGTGGGGAGTGGCAGGAGGGGCCGGCGCTTGTCAGCCCCACGCGCTGCCGCTGGCTCCGTCCCCCCGGGAGCAGCAGCGCACGGTGTGTGCGGTGCTGCTGCTCCTGGGGCAACAGAGCGAACGGCGGCACGTGGGGGTGACAAGAGGCAGCCCCTCCCACCATTCCCACGCGCTGCCGCTCCCTCCGTCACCCTGGGAGCGGCAGCGCACGGCCCGACGACGGAGTGCGCCTGCACGCGCAGGTGCACTCTGTCATCGGATCGCCGCTTCCACAGCCTCCTTTTGAGCCGGAGAGCTTAAAAGCGAGCTCTTCGGCTTAAAAAGGGCTGCACAATGTGATGTCACGACGCCCCGCCCCCGGGGCATTTCCTTTGCCGCCCCGGGTACCGCGGAGCCTTACTCCGCCACTGTCTGTCAGTTCCCTCACTGCGAGAAGCAAAGCTACAGGGCAGAGGGCCTTCTCAGTAGTGGGAACCAGGCAGAGGGCCTTCTCGGTGGACAGACACCGGTTCCTCCCCTTGCCCGAGCTCGGCACTGGCGGGCCAAATAGGGACATTTTGGGATCATTCCAACAAATTCCGCAAGGAAAACACTGTTACGGAAATTACAGGGGGGGTCACCTAAGCAAAGTATCCTCCCGAGTAAACTTATTGGGGTACAGAGTGCTGCCCTTAAGGGAACCCATCTCTCTGCCACGATCCAGTAGGTGAGAGACCACGTACACAGGGAAATGCCTCAGCAGGTAATCTCTGGGTGCTTCAGGAAGCCACTGGGCTAATATCCCTCAACCGGAATCCCATTGTTCTCTCCCAGATAAGTGCTCAAGGTATCCTTGCCAATACTTAACACCCATTCACATTGGCCCAGGGCTATCTCCCTGATAATGCTCTGTTTCCCCCATATGCTAATCTTGTTTTTCCTATATGTTAATCATGTATAACCCTCCCCTTTCATGATGTAGTAATGACGTTTCCGAACTGTATTCTGGGATATGATAGGAGTTTTTAAAAGTTCTTGTAATGCTGCTCTTGGTGTGCAGTTTTACCTTATTGCACAATAAACCCTGTTCTGTCCTTTGCTCCAGTGGCTGGACTTCTTTTATTTAACTCCACAGAAACCAGTGGGCTTATCCCCAAGGGCCAGGTGCCTGGGCAATTCCACACCTGGGATTTTCCATTACAAATACGTATGCCCCTGTTGAGATGGCAGTACCGAATTAGTGGCGCATGTCCTTCTGGCTTGCCCTCTTTATAAAGACATGAGGAATGAGTTTATCACCCCTCTTTTATTGTCCATTCCGGGTCGCCCAGCCCCTGCCACAGTGTCCTTTCTCTTGGCAGATCAAGATGAGCAGAGTGACAGCAGAGGCAGCAAGGTTTTTAGCCGGGGCAATCAGAATAAGACCCATTATTTAACTAACGTCAAAGTGCAAGTAGATAAATAGGGACCGCTCCGGCGGGAAGGTAAACGGCGTTTCCGTGCGCTGCTCTGGTTCGCCAGAAGCGGCTTTGTCATGCTGGCCACATGACCCGGAAGCTGTCTGCGGACAAACGCCAGCTCCCTCGGCCTATAGAGCGAGATGAACGCCACAACCCCAGAGTCGGACACAACTGGACCTGATGGTCAGGGCTCCCTTTACCTTTTTACATAATTGACTTTTAAAAAATCTTTGTTCTTTGTTTAGTGGCCGCTCGGGTTGCGAACGTGATCCGTGCGGGAGGCGCGTTCGCGACCCGCAGGGCCCGTAACTCACAGTGCCGCGTCTGCGCACGCGCAGATTGCGATTCATCGCTTCTGTGCATGCGCGAGCACCAAAACCCGGAAGTGACCCG
This sequence comes from Lacerta agilis, assembly GCF_009819535.1. Taxonomy (NCBI): domain Eukaryota; kingdom Metazoa; phylum Chordata; class Lepidosauria; order Squamata; family Lacertidae; genus Lacerta; species Lacerta agilis. The sequence continues at coordinate 4,753,782 of NC_046312.1, forward strand.
TTCCGGTATTTCCGGGTTTGGTGCGTTTGTATCCCGCAGCGAACGCAACCCGAGGTATGACTGTATATCGTATTGTTGTTTTTATTGCTAGGGCCGGTGGCTGATGCAAATAAAGATTCATTCATTCAGTCATTGTGGGATCAAATCAGAAGCCAGGGTGGGTTTTGTAATTCCGGGACTGCCCCTGGGGAATCGGGACACTTGGAAGGTATGTACGTGACAGCTGCAACGAACCTCCCTGTCACACTACCCTCCCCTGTTACTAAGTTTATTTATTTTTATTTATTTTTTATTTTTTTGGTCAGGTGTTCCGGGTCAAACTAATTAACCACCCCCACCTGTCCCTCGGAGGTCCGTCAATGAAGTAAACTCCCTTGTAGTTATAAAATGGGAGTATCTTAGTAACCGGAGTGTCTTTGTCCAGCTGCCGCGGCCGTTTATAATCCTTGCTCTGGGCTTCAGGGGTTAAACACCTTTTTGCCTACAGCCCCAGGGTCTCTCTCTCTAGGTCCCTCACTGTAGCAGTCTGCTAAACCCTTTTAGCAACTCAGTGGCATTCACAATGATGTTTCAGCCCGCCAGCCCCTCCTGAGTGAAACCCCTAAGACACAAACTAACACCCCGCAGGAAAGTTTGGTCTCTTCCCTGCGTTCACCTCTTCACGAGCAGTTATAACCCGCTGGACCCAAAAATTGACGACGCCTGACTTATAGCAACAAAACTAGTCTTTATTTTTTTAAGAGCATAACGGTTTCAGAGAATCAAATGTTTAAACGTAGTTTCATAACAGCATAAAAGCTTTTCTATTCAGTATAACATACTAAACCTTCGACCTAGCCTAACCTACCCACCACTATCCTGGTCTCTAACCCTCAGTCACCACTCCCTCCCTCTTTCTCCCTCCTTGACCAACTGCCCGTTCCCTCCCTTTAAAGGGCGAAAAGTCCCGCCTCCTGCGAACGAGCTGCCCTTCACACAGAGTGTATTTTAACTCCTAACGCGCTGGGGTTTCTGACCATACCCTGACTTAGGGCAGATCCGTTACAACAGCCACCCTCGATATCTGTTGGCAATGCACAGGGCCGGGGAAGGCTAATGAGAGGTAGCCTGGCTGCACTTGGGAGAACATAAGATCCTCTGTGCTTTATCTTCTGCATCAATAAATGAAAATAAAACCGCTAGAATGTTGTGGTCCGAATATAGCTCTAAGTGCCGAGATAAGAGCCCAAGTCAATAGAGACACTCCCCCATTCCTGAAAGGAACTGGTAGGCTGCCCGTAGACCCTGCTGATAAAGCCCCATCTGTTAAAACAAAGTGCGGCAGGGAGAGTAATAAATTTCAGGCAGAGACCAAGAGAGGTTATTTTTTTGCTTGACAGTCTTTGGTGAGAAGTTCCTCCGATGTCCGCCCCCCAGCCCCCCCTCCCGGCCAAACTGTTCTCTTTTCTTTCCGCCTCTCTCTTTTTTCGAAACCGGGGGGGGGGGGGGAAACTGTTTTTGGAAGTGAAATATAGACGATGACTATCGGCTTTAGGGTTAGCTTTACACTTTTTTACGGGGCCGGCGAGAAATCTCGCCGCACGTTTTATTTCCCTGGCAGAGAGCGGCGCATGATAAACTGTTATGAGAAGTAAGAAGGTTGGGGGGGGGAAGCTGCGCTTCGGAGAATGACCTAGGTAGAAAAACAGCAGATGTCGGGCGAAGCCCCGAGCCGACTCGTTGCCAAGCCTTCGGAAAACAAAATTAATTTCCTTTCGACTTTGATAATGATGATGTAATGGAGCGGGGAGAAAGAGCCCTGCCATGCTGCTGGAGTTATTAAAAGAAGAAATGTTTTGCCATGCATCTCGGGGATATTTATTGATGTGCCTGGCAGAAAGGATTAGAGAGCTGTGAGGTGCTGGAAGATTTAAATGCTCTGTGTACCTTGGGGGGAGGGGCGGGCGGCAGATCCCAATATTTTCTTCTTTCACATGTGACACCAGGAAGTGACTCCAAGTCTCTAGCGGGCCATTTGGGTGAGGTGTGTGGAAGTTGTTCATGCAGGACATGACACATGGATGAGGCCTGTTTTGAACAGTGGATGTGTGTTCCCTCTAGGGTTGCCACCTTTTGGTCAGGCAAAATCCAGGATAGGTCGGGGGCGGGTGGGGGGCACACGCATTCTCACGATACCAACGTTTTTGGACAAAAGCGGCCCCTGTCCTGTTTGGACTTCAAACGTGTCATGACGCTTCTTTTCCCGTATTCGAGCTTCGCCGGCCCAAAATGACAGCTGTGTTTCTGAGCACAATTCAAAGTGTTGGTTGTTGTTGTTGTTCAGTCGTTCAGTCGTGTCCGACTCTTCGTGACCCCATGGACCAGAGCACGCCAGGCACCCCTATCCTTCACTGCCTCCCGCAGTTTGGCCAAACTCATGTTAGCAGCTTCGAGAACACTGCATATTAGTTAAATAAGCAGGGAGACAATATACAGCCTTGTCGTACTCCTTTCCCAATTTTGAACCAATCAGTTATTCCATATCCAGTTCTAACTGAAGTTTCTTGTCCCAAATAGAGATTTCTCAGGAGACAGATGAGGTGATCAGGCACTCCCATTTCTTTAAGCACTTGCTATAGTTTGCTGTGGTCAACACAGTCAAATGCTTTTGCATAGTCAATGAAGCAGAAGTAAATGTTTTTCTGGACAAAGTTTTGGTGCTGACCTTTAAAGCCCTAAACGGCCCAGTATTCCTGAAGGAGCATCTCCACTCCCATCATCCAGCCCAGACACTGAGGTCCAGCTCCGAGGGCCTTCTGGCGGTTCCCTCCCTGCAAGAAGAGAGGTTACAGGGAACCAGGCAGAGGGCCTTCTCGGTGGTGGCGCCCGCCCTTTGGAATGCCCTCCCGTCAGATGTCCAGGAGATAAAGAACTGCATAACTTTTAGAAGATGTATGAAGGCAGCCCTGTTTAGGGAAGTTTTTAATGCTTAAAGTATTGTGTGTGCTGCATGGTAAAAGCCACAACTTAATGAGCAGGTGAGCGGTTTCACCTGCTGCGTGGATTTTTGCACCTAGTTTGTACTTAGGAAGGTATTCATGCTGTTGGCTGTAAAACTGCAAGCAGGTGTTTAAAAGCTGCTTGGAGGACTCCCCTGTGAGATCAGGCACAGCAGTGCTGTTTAAACAACGGCAACCAGGTGTTGCTATGAGGCCGCGTGGAAAAAGACGCTGCTTTTCGAAAGGGCAATATTTTCAGGAACGTTGCTTTGTGTTTCCGCTGAGCCAGCCCAGTAGGAACTATTGAGGAGAGGACGCGGGTGCTGTTTATTAGAGGGATGGGAAGATGGCAGCTTTGATTTTTTTTCTTTTTTTTTCTTTAAATGATTTTTATTGCATAATTTTGATTTACAAAAGAAGAAAAAACAAGTTGACAAATGTCCAATAAAGATAGATATCTTATCCGGCCATTTACCCAGACCTTTACCAAAATTTAATAAAATTACATACAAGGGACATTCTAGGATCAAATCAGAAGCGGCGATGGCTTTCGTAATTCTGGGACTGTCCCTGAGAAATCAGGACACTTGGAGGATATGAGTTTATAAAACGATGCAAGGCCTGGAGAAAGCAGATGGACAAAAGCTGGGATCAGCGTCTCCTGTGACATCGCGAAGGATCCTCGGATGCACCTCTTGGATTCCTTCTGCAGCAGGAGAAAGGCTTTGGGTTCGCCTCGGCGAAATTGACCCTGGAGATGTCATTGAAACCGATGGTTTAGGAGTCTGGGAAGGCGCTCGCAAGTGCCTTTTCCTTCCAGCTGGTGAAGAAGAAGAAGAAGAAGAAGAGTTTGGATTTGATATCCCGCTTTTCACTACCCGAAGGAGTCTCAAAGCGGCTAACAATCTCCTTTCCCTTCCTCCCCCACAATAAACACTCTGTGGGGTGAGTGGGGCTGAGAGACTTCAGAGAAGTGTGACTAGCCCAAGGTCACCCAGCAGCTGCATGTGGAGGAACGGAGACGCGAACCCGGTTCACTAGATTACGAGTCTACCGCTCTTAACCACTACACCACTACACCACACTGAAGTAACAAGATGGCCTTTGCACGGTGCAGAATGCCATACACACCTCTTTTGAGCATGAGGGACGCGGGTGGCGCTGTGGTCTAAACCACTGGGCCTCTTGGGCTTGTCGGTCAGAAGGTCGGCGGTTCGAATCCCTGCGTCGGTGTGAGCTCCCGTTTCTCTGTCCCAGCTCCTGCCAACCTAGCAGTTCGAAAGCACATCATTGCAGGGGTGGAGCAAGAGGGCAGGGGGCGGGCTGCCCCGGGTACCGCCCAGGGGGGTGACACACTGGGTGGTGCCCCGCCCCCGCAGTCGGGCCCGCCGGCACGCATGGGGCACGGCAAGTTTTAAGGCTGCAGCGCGCTGAGCCTTAAAACTTGCCGTGCTGCCGCACGGTCGGAAGGGGTGCCGGCCACTCGCACCCGCCATCTTGGGTGGACTGCGCATGTCCACACATGCACAGTCCACCTGGGATGCTGTGCACGCATCGTGACGTCAGGGCGCACGTGAGCTAGGGAGTCAGTGCAAGTAGATAAATAGGTACCCCTGCGGCAGGAAGATAAACGGCGTTACCGTGCGCTCTGGTTTCCGTCATGGTGTCCTGTTGCGCCAGAACCAGTTTAATCCTGCTGGCCATATGACCCGGAAAGCTGTCTGTGGACAAATGCCGGCTCCCTCGGCCTGAAAGCAAGATGAGCGCCGCAACCCCATAGTCGCCTTTGACTGGACTTAACCGTCCAGGGGTCCTTTACCTTTAGCTTACACACATCTCTCAGGAAGGTGATTGCAGGAGACCATGTTGTGGAGGGGGGAGGTTTCATTACAGTACTGCGAAATGAATGTGCAGGGACTATCAGCTCACTTTTATTGTTACTGCTACATTTTTGCATAAACAGCTGGGGAGCTTGTAAAGAGAGGGGAAAGCACCGTTTATTGCAGCACGAAGCTAACCTATTTACCTTTTGACTTGTTGCAAACTTTTATGAAAATGCAGCGGTGGAGGGATTCCCTCCCTCCCCCCCTCCCCCCCCCCCAGCATGGCGCTGCATAAACTGAAGGCGATAAAAATACAGGCTAACTGGATATGATTCCTGGTTGTCGGGAGCCTTTGAGGGACGGTTTTTTCTCTCCTGCAGCCGGCCAAGAGGTTTGCTCTGCGTGCGCCGTGGGGTGTGCTGAGCCGAACGCGTTTGGTGCAAAGGAGGGAGACGTTCATCTCGGAACACTTGGGGACACATGGTGGACACTCGCCAGGGGTTGCTGGCAGACAGAGGAGGGCTGAGCCTCGGAGCAAGGAGTCTCTGTGCAGCACAGTGACGGCCAGGTGCAGGAAAAAAATTTATGGCCAAACTAATTCCCCGACACATTTTGAACATACAAGCTCTTCCTCGGGGGGGGAAATTAAGATATGAAAGTAATCTCTTAGCTGGGCCTGTTCTGCTCCAGATCACATCAAAAGGAGATAGGCTCCCCCCCCCCCCGCCGCCCCATAACAAATATTGAACGGGGCAGGGCAAATATGGAAGCAACATTTCTCTGATCGGTTTTCTGATTGCCAAGAAGCTGACACCTTCCAGTTCATCAACAGCCAGCGGGAGAGCAAAGCATGTCCCATAATCCTCTGCTGCATTGGTGTGGGAAGGAGCCCCATTGCACGTTTTACTTATTTATTTGTTATATTTCTATTTCGCCTTTTTATCCGAGGAGGGCAGGGGGCCATGCATGCTTCTCCCCGTTTTATCCTCACGACGACCCTGTGAGGTAGGCCAGGCTGAGAAGAAGAAGAAGAAGAAGAAGAGGAGGAGGAGGAGGAGGAGTTTGGATTTGATACCCCGCTTTATCACTACCCGAAGGAGTCTCAAAGCGGCTAACATTCTCCTTTCCCTTCCTCCCCCACAACAAACACTCTGTGTGAGGTGAGTGGGGCTGAGAGACTTCAGAGAAGTGTGACTAGCCCAAGGTCACCCAGCAGCTGCACGTGGAGGAGCGGGGAAGCGAACCCGGTTCCCCAGATTACGAGTCCACCACTCTTAACCACTACACCACACTGGCCCAAGGCTTCAGGCCGGGTGGGAACTAGAACCCTCGTCTGCCATGTCTTAGTCCAACACTGTAACCACTACGCCACATTGTCTCGCTTTGGTGGCATTACTAGTCATACTTCTCTGAAGTCTCTCAGCCCCACTCACCTCACAGAGTGTTTGTTGTAGGGGGGGAGGGAAATGAGATTGTTAGCTGCTTTGAGGACTCCTTCGGGTAGTGATAAAGCGGGATATCAAATCCAAACTCCTCCTCCTCCTCCTCCTCCTCCTCCTCCTCCTCCTCCTTCTTCCTCTTCCTCTTCCTGATGTTCAGTTGGATTCTTCTTTCTTGTCACTTGAATCCCAGGAGAAAGCAAGTTTGCTCCATCTTCCACGTGACAGCCCTTGAGATATCTGAAGATGACTATCATATCTTCTCCAAGTCTTCTCTCCTCCAGGCTAAACATACCCAGCTCCTTCAACTGTTCCTCACAAGGCTTGGTTTCCACACCCTTGAACATCTTGGTCTCCATCCTCTGCACACACCCCAGCTTGTCAATATCCTTCTTAAATTGCAGTGGCCAGAATTGGACACCAGGTGTGGTCAGACCAAGGCAGAATAGAGCGGGACGATTACTTCCCTTGATTGGGACCCTAGACTTCAGAACCACTGTGGCACCAGCTCCCAATTCACAGAAGATGGTCTGGGTGGACACCACGGCCAATGGTATTGAGAGCTACTGAGGGCTTATGCACACTTCTGCTAGACCTGTATTTGGATCTCTTCCTTTACCAGATACTTCTCTGAGGTTCCGGGAGCTTTTCTCGTTCCACATTTGTGCCTTGCAAAAATCCGATCTTCCGAGCTGGATTTTCTTTGGATTTTCCATGATAAGATAAGATCCGATTCAGTGGGTAAGAGCGGATTTTGCAAGGCACCACGAGGAACAACAATAAAATCTCTCGGACCCAGGGGAATTAATTGGTATGCAATATGTAGTAATGTATGGAAGTGAGAGCTGGACCATAAAGAAGGCTGATCGCCGAAGAATTGATGCTTTTGAATTATGGTGCTGGAGGAGACTCTTGAGAGTCCCATGGACTGCAAGAAGGTCAAACCTATCCATTCTCAAAGAAATCAGCCCTGAGTGCTCACTAGAAGGACAGATCCTGAAGTTGAGGCTCCAGTACTTTGGCCACCTCATGAGAAGAGAAGACTCCCTGGAAAAGACCCTGATGTTGGGAAAGATGGAGGGCACAAGGAGAAGGGGACGACAGAGGATGAGGTGGTTGGACAGTGTTCTCGAAGCTGCTAACATGAGTTTGGCCAAACTGCGAGAGGCAGTGAAGGATAGGCGTGCCTGGCGTGCTCTGGTCCATGGGGTCACGAAGAGTCGGACACGACTGAACGACTGAACAACAACAACAACATGATCAAAAGCCAGGACAAGCGGAATTGTGGATGAGCCGAGAGAGAGAGAGAGGGGGGGGAGAGATGGATAGAGAGAGAGAGAGAGGTGGCTTGTGGGTCGGAGCAGAATAACCCTCTCGGTTTAGCTCTAAATCGGGATTCTTCCTTTCTTGAACCTAATTCAACCCCCCCCCCCGCCCGCCCGCCCTGCTCAACTCTGTCTGAGGGGATGGGGAAAATATTATTGAATTCATCTCTTTTTTAAAAAAAATTGATACATGCTCCCACAATGCTATGGCTTTAACATGCGCCTGAGATGTGTGAGCGTCCCATGTGCTTTCCCCATTAGCGCCTTTGTTCCGCCCCATTTGCACACACCTGCTAGAACAATTGTCACCTCCCTCTTTTCCTCCCTTACACGGAAGCCTCAAAACCACCCACTTCTGGACTGGCTGTGACGGCCACAAACCTAGATCGAGGAGGCGATCCTATGAAGCCAGAGAGCAGTGTGTCTCAAGCTTTTTTGGGGGGGGGACTTCCCACCCCCTTGGTTGGTTCCATGAACCCATGCCCAGTGCCTCCACCCTACCCTATAAAAAAAACGTTATTCGGGATAGAAGTTTTTTTTTGGGGGGGGACACCCTGAAATTCAAACCAGCAAGCAATAAATTGCAAATTTATTCAAATTCCAATTGAAACTATGTAGTTTAATTAATTCAGTACAACTGATGTACCTGATCCAGTAACAAGAGCTTTTCAAAGTCTGGTAGCCTGGCACCCACCTGCTGCCACTTCCCCCCAGGGGTGGTACTGACCACTTGGAAGGTGGTATAGAGAGGAAGGTGGAGTGCTTAAACTTTTGCCTGCGAAGAAGAAGAAGAGGAGGAGGAGGAGGAGGAGGAGGAGTTTGGATTTGATATCCCGCTTTATCACTACCCGAAGGAGTCTCAAAGCAGCTAACAATCTCCTTTTGTGACTAGCCCAAGGTCACCCAGCAGCTGCATGTGGAGGAGCGGGGAAGCGAACCCGGTTCACCAGATTACAAGTCCACTGCTCTTAACCACTACACCACACAGGCTCTCATAGATAGATAGGTAGACAGACGATAAATAGACGATAGATAGATAGATGGATAGATGAAGAGTTTGGATTTGATATCCCGCTTTATCACTACCCGAAGGAGTCTCAAAGCGGCTAACATTCTCCTTTCCCTCCCTCCCCTACAACAAACACTCTGTGAGGTGAGTGGGGCTGAGAGACTTCAGAGAAGTGTGACTAGCCCAAGGTCACCCAGCAGCTGCATGTGGAGGAGCGGAGACGCGAACCCGGTTCACCAGATTACGAGTCTACCGCTCTTAACCACTACACCACACTGGCTCTCTTCTGCAAATGTCCCTCTATAGTTCTATAGCCAGAGGTGTGCCAAGTAGTGAGAAAATATCCAGGGGGGGAGATCAGGTACCTGTCCTAGCACCACCTCCGATGCTTTGCTGTAGGGGCCACTCCTTGAGTTCCTGCTCTCCTAGCAAACACAAAGCCCCATATTTGCCAATACAGCCAAACCTCGGTTGTCAAGCGTAATCTGTTCCGGAAGTGAGTTTCCTGTTCAACAACCAAGTCGCAGCTTCCTATTGGTTGCAAGAGCTTCCTGCACTCAGTGGAAGCCACGTCAGTTGTTCGGCTTCCGGAAAACGTTCAAAAACTGGAGCATTTACTTTTGGGTTTGCGGCGTTCGGGAGCTGATTTGTTCGACAACTAAGCCGTTCGAGAACCAAGGTACCACTGTATAAAGTCTCATTTTGCCCATACTCTTGCTTCTACATGTTTCCACCTACATTTGAAAGGATCTATCTATCTATGTCTGTCTGTCTGTCTGTCTGTCTGTCTGTCTGTCTGTCTCTCTCTCTCTCTCTCTCTCTCTCTCTCTCTCTCTCTCTCTCTCTACTTGCGTGCAATCCATCCCTCTAATACAGGGGTCAGCAAGGTTTACCGGCAATGGGTTGGATCACTCCCACAGACATTGTCCATGGGCCGGACTGGTGCAGCACGACGCCAGAAATCACATCTGTGCATGTCCGTGGCGCCGGAAATCACTTCTGCACATGCCAAGATGCCAGAAATCGCACCTGCGCAGAAGCGGTTTTCAGCGTCTGGACATGTGCAGACGCGATTTCCGGCGCCACTCAGCGAGTCCCCACGCCACGCTGCTCTGGTTTAGCACAGCATGTGGAGGACTCACCAAGCGGGCGGCTCAGTGGGCTGGTAAAACAGTCTCCATGGGCCACATCTGGCCCATGGGCCGCACGTTGCTGACCCCTGCTGTAATAGCTTTGATCATGGTTGAGTGCCAATCCTTATGCCACCAACATGGCCTTACCACTTGATTGTAAAATAAAAATAAAAACTTAGGGGCCAAATCATCCTCTCTCTATCACACCCCCCCCCACACACACACACTAGCAGGGGAGTGCCTGACATTGCCTTGGAACTTTCCTGAAACAAAAAATAAATAAAATCATGATTTTTAAATGTAAGTTGTGAGTTTTTACCCGTCGTGCCAAAAACCAGCCACACCAAAGTCACATTGGGAGCCCAACATCTGGATTCAAAATGGCGGCTGGCATCCAAACATTGACGAGAACTGCCATGCCTGCCACAGGAACATAGCTGTCAACCTTTCCCCCCCTTTCTAAAGGGAAATCCCCTTATTCCGAATGGGATTCCTCGCAAGAAAAGGGGAAAGTTGACAGCTATGCACAGGAACCCTTCTGCAACTTTGGCGATCCTATGTTGAGAGGCAGCCCTTTCTGTGCAAAAACTAAATAAATGAAAATGGCGCTCACAAATCTTGTTTCTCTTCACCACCTTGAATCCAAATGGCGGATGGCGTGCAGTCAGTGATGAGGGACCCTCCCATCCCCATCTTGGGAGCCCTCGTTCATAGTTTGCCAACGATATCGCAAGAGGTGCTGAATTATGGTGCTGGAGGAGACTCTTGAGAGTCCCATGGACTTCAAGAAGATCAAACCTATCCATTCTTAAAGAAATCAGCCCTGAGTGCTCACTGGAAGGACAGATCCTGAAGTTGAGGCTCCAGTACTTTGGCCACCTCATGAGAAGAGAAGACTCCCTAGAAAAGACCCTGATGTTGGGAAAGTTGGAGGGCACAAGGAGAAGGGGACGACAGAGGACGAGATGGTTGGACAGTGTTCTCGAAGCGACTGGCATCAGTTTGGCCGAACTGCGAGAGGCAGTGAAGGATAGGCGTGCCTGGCGTGCTCTGGTCCATTGGGTCACGAAGAGTCGGACACGACTGAACGACTGAACAACAACAAGCATCGCAAGAGGCACCCGAGAACAAACCAACAAACCATTTCCCGAAATATATCGCAGATACAAACACATGTAGAGTTCCTCCATTATCACCGCCCACCATTCCAGGCATCTCCCTATAAAGAGAACCGTAATATTTATTTCACTGGGCTGCCTGCAATTGATAAATTGTTCTCTGCAGTGTGCGGTGCACAGATTCCTGCCGTCGTGCTGCTCGCACAAAGGAGCCAGGAGATAACTTGGAAATTCAGTTCCTCTACTCACATTGTTGATCTAGTTATAGGTCTGTCAGCATTTCCATTATAAATCCCTATTTTTCAGGGGGTTATAAGTCAGCCGTAAAAATTCTCTCTTCAGGCTAAACTTCTTGTTCATGTGTGTTTCCCAGCCTTGTGACCGTTTTTTGTTTTTTGTTTAAACAACTTTTACTACTAGTATTTTTATTTATTTATTTATTTTGAAACGAGGGTTGCAGAAACTGTGTAGAGAACTTCAAGACGTAAAATGGCCAAAAGGAGATTTGGGGGCGGGGGGGTGGGGGGTGAGGAAAAGAAAAGAAAAATGGTGATTGGTTACAGATGTTTTCCTTTGTGCTTGTATAATTCAAAATTGCTGACTTATTTCTGCAGTAATTGTGGGTAGATGTTAGGTTAAAATGGTGGATTTAGTGCCATGGCTTTTTTTTTTTTGGTTTTTTTTTAATGGTTCTGGTATTTGACAAGCAAATGGAAAGCAGACCGCGGTGCCATGTTCGCTCATGAAGAAACTGACCCACATGTAAACTGACCTCCTTAAACTCCAGCCCCATGTCCCCCTCCTTGGTGTGGATTTCAGCCTCCGAAAGGATAATTTACGTAATCCAAAAAACAAAGCACATTTGCATTTCCTTCATAGGTGCCTATTATAATTTTATTATTCACTAGTAGACATTAAACCCGTTAAATTAACGGGCGCTAGAACATTCCTTCCGGCGTCTCTTCCGTCGCTCTCTCTCCTCCGCCGCTTCGCTTCCACCCATGCTCCCTCGGCTACCTTCCAGTCTTCCGCCCGGCCGCCCTCGCTCCCGCCATGGGTCCCCCCAGCTCCCTCGCCGTGCGGCCTTTCCGTTCCGCCCGCTGGCTCCCTCTCTGCCTCGCCCGCCATGCTTCATGGCTGGGCCGCCCCCAGGAAAGAGTCGCCTGGGGGTTTCTGCTTGATCCCTTGGAGATCCCGGGGCCCCTGCGCTCCCTTGCTCCCACCTGGTAGGCGCCGTAGTTGCTCTCGGGGTCGCTGAGTGGCACGCGGCACCCGAAGTCTCTGCGTTCCAAGTCCCAACGGCTGTCCGTGGGGCACATGCGCAGTAGCGCAATCCCACGGACACAGGGACTGGACGCAGAGACACTTGCACTTTATTAGTGTAGATTCATTCATTCATTCATTCATACCCTGCCCATCTGGCTGAGTTTCCCCATGCGGCAAAGTTCTCTTCATATTATCATGCCAAGTGAGAACATAGTCCAGCATCCGATTCTCAAAACGGCCGACCAAATGCTCCAATAGGAAACCTGCAAGAAATTTCCCACCTGAGGTTTCCAGTAACTGGGCTGTGGTCTCAACCACTGAGCTTCTTGGGCTTCCCAATCGGAAGGTCGGCGGTTCGAATCCCCGCGACGGGGTGAGCTCCCGTTGCTCGGTCCCAGCTCCTGCCAACCTAGCAGTTCGAAAGCACACCAGCGCAAGTAGATAAATAGGTACCGCTGCGGCGGAAAGGTAAACGGCGTTTCTGCGCGCGCTCTGGTTTCCGTCACGGTGTCCCGTTGCGCCAGAAGCAGTTTAGTCCTGCTGGCCGCATGACCCGGAAAGCTGTCTGTGGACAAACGCCGGCTCCCTTGGGCCTTTTCTAGCCCCTCCCCCTTTTCGGGGTGAGCGGAGTGGATCCTATGTAGGGCTGCTCAGACATGGATACAGCTGCAGAGCTGCTCAACTGCCTCTTCCCTTGAGTCAGAGCGACTGAATCTGTATCCACCGCCCATGTGCCGGTTCATGACTAGGGGCTGCCCCCGTTACCATTTGCCAATCGCCATGGGACTTTTTTGGGTTTGGGTTTAGGTTTGGGTTTAGGATGGGTTTCTGGAAGACGCCTGTGCGTGAATTTGTTTTATGTGTGTAGACCAGCGCACGCTGACCAACGCACAATCTTCGCAGCAAGGCTATATTCCGATGGCATGAGTATCACGGTGACTGGTAGATTCTTATCTGCTGCAGCCCTTCATCCGCCTTCACAGCTGCTGTAACATACTGTGAGTCCTGAGGAGTAAGTTACCAGTGACTGAGAATCATAGAATCGTAGAATCCTAGAGTTGGAAGAGACCACAAGGGCCATCCAGTCCAACCCCCTGCCAAGCAGGAAACACCATCAAAGCATTCCCGACAGATGGCTGTCAAGCCTCCGCTTCAAGACCTCCAAAGAAGGAGACTCCACCACACTCCTTGGCAGCAAATTCCACTGTCGAACAGCTCTTACAGTCAGGAAGTTCTTCCTAATGTTTAGGTGGAATCTTCTTTCTTGTAGTTTGAATCCATTGCCCCATGTCCGCTTCTCTGGAGCAGCAGGAAACAACCTTTCACCCTCCTCTAGATGACATCCTTTGATATATTTGAACATGGCTATCATATCCTATCCCCCCTTAACCTTCTCTTCTCCAGGCTAAACATACCCAGCTCCCTAAGCCGTTCCTCATAAGGCATCGTTTCCAGGCCTCTGACCATTTTGGTTGCCCTCCTCTGGACACCTTCCAGCTTGTCAGTATCCTTCTTGAACTGTGGTGCCCAGAACTGGACACAGTATTCCAGGTGAGGTCTGACCAGAGCAGAATACAGTGGTACTATTACTTCCAATACAGTGGTACTATTACTTCCTGAGGAAGTGTTATGTCCTGAGGAAGTGTTACGTCCTAAAATACCTGTGGGGGTGAGGGAGAGCCTCAAAAGGAACCAAGAACGGCAAAAGTATTTTTATGATAGCACTGCCAGGCCTCTTAGGCCATTGAAAGAGGGAGATCCAGTATGGTTTGAGACAACAGAAGGATGGTCCCCAGCGGTGGTCACAAGAAAGTGTGATCAGCCACGTACATACCGGGTAGTTACTTCATCAGGACAGGTGTACAGGTGTAATAGGCAAAGAATAAGGCCTAGGAGTGTACAAGCTGAGGAGAGAAGAGGTAAATTGATTGGGAATAGAAAAGAAATGCAAAGAGACAATAATGGAGAAGGAACTGGGAGAATATCTCATATGCAAACAGATGTAAGGCAACCCAGGTATGTGACCTCATATGGCAGGTGTGTGTATATGCCTCAGAGATATATGTTATGACCTTGGTTTTAATATGTGTGTTTATTACTGTAATCTTGACTTTTCCTTAACTTCAGTGTAAAAGGGAGATGGGATGTATGTGTCCTTAAGTGTGGAATCTCATTGTGTACACCTGAATCCTATTAGCTGGGATACAGGTATTTTAGTTGTAATCTGTTCCCCTCCCATTCATTCATTTAGTTGTTTTCCTCCCTCCTCAGGGGGGGATGCCGTCGCTGTGTATGATTCTTCAATAAACAATGGCTGCACTTTGGTAAGGGCCGTTTTGGCAGCGTTGTTTCCTCTTTGCCGAGGTCCAGGGTTTTCTCAGAGACATCACACGTACCCCTTGCTATCATCTGCCTCTGTTTACCTGGCATTGGTGGCTGGGGAAACCCAGCCAGATGGGTGGGGTATAAATAATATATTATTATTATTATTATTATTATTATTATTATTATTATTATTATATAAATATCACATCCATTTAAATCACAACACTTACCCTCAAAGAATCGTGGGAGTTTTAGTTTAAAGGTGCTGGGAACTGTAGTTCTGTGAGGTTTGTGCAATTAGCATGGATTAAAACAAAATAGAAAATTCTTTCCAGTAGCACCTTAGAGACCAACTGAGTTTGTTCTTGGTATGAGCTTTCGTGTGCCAGTGTGGTGTAGTGGTTAAGAGTGGTAGACTCGTTATCTGGGGAACCGGGTTCGCGTCTCCACTCCTCCACATGCAGCTGCTGGGTGATCTTGGGCTAGTCACACTTCTCTGAAGTCTCTCAGCCCCACTCACCTCACAGAGTGTTTGTTGTGGGGGAGGAAGGGAAAGGAGAATGTTAGCCGCTTTGAGACTCCTTCGGGTAGTGAAAAGCGGGATATCAAATCCAAACTCTTCTTCTTCTTCTTCTCTTCTTCTTCAGATACACTGCCCCATGGATTAAAAGTGCTTGTTGCAAGAAATCCACTTAAAAATAATAATAATAATAATAATTGACTTTTGTGGGTTGGAAGGCGATGGGGAAATGGAAATTGTGGATCAATGGGGAGATGTTTAAACACCCCGCAAACTAGTCAGAAATGAATGCAGGATGAATGTTCCTTGTGATCTAACGTGGTACAACCCCTGCACAAGCTTTGTGCGAGCAAATCAGGGCGAATGCTCGATAAGCAGTTCGTCTCGAGGAGCCCTCAAAGGGAGTCTCTCCTTCTTACACGGCTCTCTGAATTTTTTCTGACTGCGCCAAACAGCTACGTTTGAAATAGTTAACAATGCCACATTCCCCCAGACTGCGCTGAAATCTTTCTCCATGACGTTTCTTACATTCTGTGATATATAATGACCCTGTCACATGTTAAACATTCCCTTACATCAGTACAAGAGGCCACGCACCGGGGCTGTTTTTCATTTCGCGAACATCTGGGCTGATGTGATCAGTGCGCAGCGGCCCCTGGGTTGCTGGGCTGTTCTGTGTGTGTGTGTGTGTGTGATTAATACTTGTGAATTACATCTCTCCTGCCATGTGCACGATGCTTCAGTTTGGCAGGAAACTTGCTGATAACTTCCATTAAGTCAGGCACAATTATTTCCATATCCTGGAGGTTGTCTACTGATCGGGGGTGGGCGTGCTGGCTATCTATTTTAAGGGCGTAAGAGCAGCTCTGCTGGCAGGGCAGGATCAGGCCGTTTTGCAGCCTGAAGCAAAGGATGAGATGGTGCTCCTTACCCTTATTCCACGTAGTGCGCACAAGATGGCATCTAAAAATCTGTTTCATGTGCTGTGGGCAAAGTGGCGTTTTCTACACCATGGACAGCAGAAATAATGTGCAGGACAGTAATTAATCAGTGGCTGTGTACACACCATACACTGAAAGCGTGCACACACACACACATGCCAGGACACTGGAAACTGTAGTTTGTGGGTGCTGGGAATTCTAGTTCTGTTGTTTATTAAAACATTTACATTCCGTCTGTCTTCCAAGGAGCACAAAGTGGAACACACCGTTTCCCCCCTCCCAATCATTTCCTACAACGACCCTGTGAGGTAGGCTAGGCTGAGACACAGGCTGAGTGGGGACTTCAAGAGTATAGCGTCTAGATCAAGGGAAGTAATAGTACCACTGTATTCCGCTCTGGTCAGACCTCACCTGGAATACTGTGTCCAGTTCTGGGCACCACAGTTCAAGAAGGATACTGACAAGCTGGAACGTGTCCAGAGGAGGGCAACCAAAATGGTCCAAGGCCTAGAAATGATGCCTTATGAGGAACGGCTTAGGGAGCTGGGTATGTTTAGCCTGGAGAAGAGAAGGTTAAGGGGTGATATGATGGCCATGATATAAAAGCATGTCATACAGAGGAGGGAGAAAGGTTGTTTTCTGCTGCTCCAGAGAAGCAGACATGGGGCAGTGGATTCAAACTACAAGAAAGAAGATTCCCCCTCAACATTAGGAAGAACTTCCTGACAGTGAGAGCTGTTCGGCAGTGGAATTTGCTACCAAGGAGTGTGGTGGAGTCTCCTTCTTTGGAGGTCTTTAAGCAGAGGCTTGACAGCCATCTGTCAGGAATGCTTTGATGGTGTTTCCTGCTTGGCAGGGGGTTGGACTGGATGGCCCTTGGGGTCTCTTCCAACTCTATGATTCTATGATTCAACGCTTCTCTCTTGGGTTCCAGCCGGACCGGACTTCGTTAATTTCTCATAATACAGCGCCCTGTGTGAGGCCAAATTCTTGTGCCCCCAAATGGAACTTCTCAACTACAGATCTTCTTGGTTTTGCTCCCCCTCGGCTCGGCGCCTTGCGCGGGGGTGGGACCTTCCCACACCACCCTAAATCTGGCATTGATCCCAGGGCATCGCTCTAACCACAAAACCGCACACCGGCCCACGCGGCGAATGCAAGGCGGGTATTTTTGCGTGTGAGTTGGAAATCCTCTTTCCTGCTCAGCTGCCGGAAGACGCGAATGCAAACAAGCAATTGTGCTAATCTGTGCAAATTAGCTCCCGTCAACTGAGCACAGATCAGCAAACCATGTCCAGAAATGAACCTCCGCCGGGAGACTGCAAGCGCCTTCAGTCCCCGTTACAAAGGGACGGGGTCGGACACCGTCCCAGGAATGTTAATGCTGACAGGTCTCAGGGTCCTGTCACAAAAGGAAAACAAGTTCAGCCTTCTTATTTGTTTATTGACTCGGTAGTCTTGGGGCTGCCAACTCGGCCGCACGGGGGAACCTGACAGCTTAGCCCCCAAACTGGGGAGACATTCCTTGCAGAGGTCCGAAGCCTCGGGTTCCCTGCCATCAAAGGGCCGGCACGGCCTTTGCTGCGGTGGGTGACATTCATGGGCCTGACAGAGGTCCACGAGGCCGTGGGGGCCCCCATTGTCTGCGAGACCTTTTAGTCCGCCTGCAGACTGCTTGTCTTGGGATTTGCGAGAGCTAATTGCTCCCAAGCCCCACCAGTGCCACGTTTTCGGCGGGCAAGCGTCATTAGCTCGCTTGTTCCGAGGGCGACATGCCACTCGGAAGCAATTGGTTTTGTCAACGTCGGACTCCTGCCCTCGGGAGAAGACGGGGAGCAGGAGCCCAGCTGGGGAAGGAACAGGTCCAACGTGAATGGCGTTGCACACAAGTATTCAAATCATCATCACCATCCTCATTTTTAATTTGTATACCGTCTTTCTATCTTACAATACTCAAGGCAGTTTACAAGCTGAAGAAAGAAAAAATGTACACCTTATAACAATTTAATGCAAGGGTCAGCAACCTTTTACAGCCGTGGGCCGGTCCACCGTCCCTCAGACCTTGTGGGGGGCCAGACTATATTTTGGAAAAAAAAATATGAACCAATTCCTATGCCCCACAAATAACCCAGAGATGCATTTTAAATAAAAGGACACATTCTAATCGTGTAAAAACACCAGGCAGGCCCCACAAATAACCCAGAGATGCATTTTAAATAAAAGGACACATTCTACTCGTGTAAAACACCAGGCAGGCCCCACAAATAACCCAGAGATGCATTTTAAATAAAAGCACACATTCTACTCCTGTAAAAACACCAGGCAGGCCCCACAAATAACCCAGAGATGCATTTTAAATAAAAGGACACATTCTAATCGTGTAAAAACACCAGGCAGGCCCCACAAATAACCCAGAGATGCATTTTAAATAAAAGCACACATTCTACTCCTGTAAAAACACCAGGCAGGCCCCACAAATAACCCAGAGGTGCATTTTAAATAAAAGGACACATTCTACTCGTGTAAAACACCAGGCAGGCCCCACAAATAACCCAGAGATGCATTTTAAATAAAAGCACACATTCTACTCCTGTAAAAACACCAGGCAGGCCCCCAAAATAACCCAGAGATGCATTTTAAATAAAAGCACACATTCTACACATGTAAAAACACCAGGCAGGCCCCCAAAATAACCCAGAGATGCATTTTAAATAAAAGCACACATTCTACTCCTGTAAAAACACCAGGCAGGCCCCACAAATAACCCAGAGATGCATTTTAAATAAAAGCACACATTCTACTCATGTAAAAACACCAGGCAGGCCCCATAAATAACCCAGAGATGCATTTTAAATAAAAGCACACATTCTACTCATGGAAAAACACCAGGCAGGCCCCCAAAATAACCCAGAGATGCATTTTAAATAAAAGGGCACATTCTACTCATGTAAATACACCAGGCAGGCCCCACAAATAACCCAGAGGTGCATTTTAAATGAAAGCACACATTCTACTCATGGAAAAACACCAGGCAGGCCCCACAAATAAGCCAGAGGTGCATTTTAAACAAAAGGACACATTCTACTCATGTAAATACACCAGGCAGGCCCCGCAAATAACCCAGAGATGCATTTTAAATAAAAGCACACATTCTACTCATGTAAAAACACGCTGATTCTCAGGCCGTCCGTGGGCCAGATTGAGAAGGCGATTGGGCCACATCCAGCCCCCAGGCCTTAGGTTGCCTACCCCTGCTCTAGACGGTCCAGAAGGGTGTTATGGGTGATGGTATCAAAGGCGGCTGAGAGATCCAGCAGAACTATCCTGTAAATCTATACTGTTTTCTTCTTCTCTAGAAGGTTGAGGATGAGGGGGGCGATCTCCACCATGCCCCCTCAGTTCAGTCCCTGACACCTTGTCTCAACAGGTTTTTGGGAACAACTGATTTGCAATGCAATACAGAAATGTGATAATAAAACAACTTAAAAATAAGCAAGCTACATCAAAAAAAGCAACATTCAACTATCATTACGATAGTATTTAATAATAATAATAATAATAATAATAATAATAATAATATCAACATTAAAAGGTTAAGCAGAAATCCACTCAACAGTTACAATAAATAATTTGTAAACTATAATCAATAAAACAACGGCAAGCCACAGTACATAAAATAATACAATACAAATTGAGAAGCAGAGACTAGAGGGGGAAGCAAGGCAGTTGGAAGGAGGCCTTGTCTGATGGAGTCTCTCCCCTCACCACAAGCATCAGGAAGTTCACCTCGGGAATCAGGGCTGGGGAAAGACTTTTTATTATTATTATTATTTTAAAATCTTTATTGCATTTTTTAAAATTTGCAAAAAAAGGAAAATAAATCAATCATTACACCTACATATACCAAATGATACATAAAGTAAAATATGAAAAGAAAAGGAAAAGAAAAAAAGAAAAGAAAGATCTTTGTCAACTACACAAAATTATTTAAGGAGTACAAACCATAGTTTGGATATTCTGTATACAAAATTCCTATCTGAAGAAGTGTGCGTGCACACGAAAGCTCATACCAAGAACAAACTTAGTTGGTCTCTAAGGTGCTACTGGAAGGAATTTTTTAAATTTTTAAATTTTGTTTTGACAAAATTCCTAGAAAGACTTTACCTTCATATTCCATTTCTTTCTTTCTTTCTTTCTTTCTTTCTTTCTTTCTTTCTTTCTTTCTTTCCCTCACACTCTTTCTGTTCCACTAGCCTGGTTAATTGACTTCCTTCTATCTCTTTGCAGTTTCCATATTTCTCTTACATTTAAATATTTAATTTCCTTTTTTAAAAAAATAAATAAATAATGGAATACAGATCACTTAAATGGGTAAGGACTTTTAGAGGCCCTAAGCAGTTAAAAGATTTTGGTGCGCCCATATATATCTAATTCAAAATGTAAGCAATAATAAGCCTTAAATAAAACAAAATAGAAAATTCTTTCCAGTAGCATCTTAGAGACCAACTGAGTTTGTTCTAGCTTTCATGTGCATGCACACTTCTTCATAATCTTAAATAAAAGTTCCTTTTATCGAAATGAAACGGAACCGACAGTAAGATGAAAAATTACGTTTGTTTTGGCATATTCCCGCTTTATTTGTATTTGAAAAAATTTCTCCTGCTTTTTCTAATTGCAGCGTCTGTGATCTTCAAAACCAATCTCACGTAACGCTTCTGCTTCCATACTTAGTCGAGATAAGGCATCCAACCTGCCTTGTTGCATAGTTTTTCTGTTGGGTTTGTTAATTGACTTCGACTGAGGAAAGGAACTCTTGGCTGAGCCATTGGTGAACATGAATGTTGAAAATTTACGAAAGCAAATGTCTGCATTTGGAAAGGCACACCCAGCCGTGACTTCTGCAATTATTTTATAAAGTTCAGTACGACTGAATTTTGTCTTTACATTTTTCGTTGCACTGAGGAGTGAAAATGCTGGCGCTCGGCTGAGAAATTAGTGTTCAATGGAAAGTTTATGTGGTGCCCCTCTTCCCTTCATGCCCTAAGGATGTGCTTATTTTGCTTAATGGTTACTCCAGTCCTTGATTTTTGAAAGCTGTTGTGGCTCGGCACACACAAGAAAAAAGATTCCACCTAAACATTAGGAAGAACTTCCTGACAGTAAGAGCTGTTGGACAGTGGGATTTGCTGCCAAGGAGTGTGGTGGAGTCTCCTTCTTTGGAGGTCTTTAAGCGGAGGCTTGACAGCCATCTGTCAGGAATGCTTTGATGGTGTTTCCTGCTTGGCAGGGGGTTGGACTGGATGGCCCTTGGGGTCTCCTCCAACTCTAGGATTCTATGACACAGCTAAAACACAGAATTCGCTCCCACAGGAAGCAATTTAGAAGAGGGTTGGATAAATTCAAAGAGAAGTCTATCAGTGCATGACTAAGCCGCTTCTGGCAAACCAGAGCAGCGCACAAAAACGCCGTTTACCTTCCCGCCAGAGCAGTTCCTATTTATCTACTTGCACTTTGACGTGCTTTTGAACTGCTAGGTTGGGTATGTGTTTTGAGAACACAGGAATGGGATGCCCCGTAGACAGGATGTTTGTCTTACTGTGTTTCCTGAAGTGGGACTTTTGTCCTTTGTCCTTTCTCTTTGCCTGATGCTAGAGAGAAAGGGAGCCATGTCAGAGGGCTCCATGTGTATTATATGTAAATAAATAAAGTAGGTTAGCCTACATGCTGAGTTGCTGTGGTCTGTTACGCAACTGCACAAACCTCTGCAGATCCTAAGAGTGTGCTGATGTCTTCCCACATCAGTCGCTGTGATGTTCGGGCTGAAGAAGCCTAAGAAGCTCCCAAACAATCGTCCAGGAAGGAGGGAACATGCCAGTCGGGCATGTGTCTCTGCCAGGGTCCTACTTGTGCGTAGGCCGTTTCCTGACAATCAGGACCTTGTGCTCGTACATGTCATGTGGACTGTGATGTCTCCGGTCGTCCTGGGTCCCCTGACAAAATTTTGGGTCACTGGCTCAGCATTCCTAATTCACAAGCTGGCACCTGCCCACCTCCTCAGGATGCTTAGGAGAATCAGTAGACCAGCCCTACTGGTGAAAACCCACCCAAGGACCTTGTAATTCAAGAGAACAGAAAATAAATGAACCGGGGTGCAAATCTCAGCAAGCCTGGCCCAGCCAAATTTGCTTGCAGGAGTTCAAATGGGTGAAATTAAAGATTCTCCTAATTGGATTCATTCCCCCCCTCCTTTCCTTACCCAACATTTTAAGGGTGGTTGCCTCTGTGTGCAAAACAGATATGGAACCCTAGTGAGGTGACCAGGTGCACCGAAAAGTATTTATTTGTGTAATGAAATTTGTATTCCCCTTCATGCTTGCGACGAAAACCTCCAAGCGGTTTGCAGAAAAGGAATAAAACAATGTGCATTTCTATGGCACATTTTCCTCCTAACAGATGCGTTTTGCACACATCGTTTTTGGCTGGGGAACTGCGCCGCACGATTTGGAGGAGCGTAGATTGCAAAGGGCAGCTGTCTTGTGTGAACCAGGTGGTTTCTCAATAAAGTGCTAAGAAAACTGAATTTCCCCTCTATCCAGCTGAAAGCCGCCCCCCCCCCTTTCTACACCACTGCTAATAGGTACAGGGTCCCTGTCACCCATTCTACCTGGTGAAGTCCACACCCCAGCCGCTTTCCCTCTCATATGCTGGCTGGTTCCGCCCTCAGCCATCGAAATCCTTTCCCCGAGAGAACCGCGCAGGTCTTGCAGCTCAGCGTAAACTTGCCGCAGATTCTTTCAGAGGCTCCTCTGGTTATTAAGCCAGCAGCCTCGAGGAATCAATGGAATTGCAGATATTTCGGGGTTGTGGGGGTTTGGAGGGGAAGGGAGAGAGAGAGAAAACATCTGTTGGCTCTTATTGAATAGCGAGGAAGATAGGAGGTCTGTTGAATCCATCACGAGAGGGTACCTCCAATATGATCTGTTCTACACAGTGTTCTCTTGCCTCCTGCTTAGAAGTTCAAAATGACTTTTTGTGGGGGGAGGGAGGAGCAAGAAGAATATGTGTGTTCAGCTTGGTTTACTCACGGAAAGAGAAGCCTCTTTGCAGCTAATTTCAAAGAGGGGGTGCAAAGGAAATCCAACCTGCTTCCCGTTCGGATGCATAAACCACAGAGCTTCTTTGGCCCTCCTGACTTATGGCAGGACATTTGTGGTGGTGCACAGGCTGCAGGAATGGAACGGAATAAAGACGCAGCCCCTGTGTTTTCTATTAACAATGTGGAATGTCTACACTTCGCTCCGCATATACGAGTCCCCAGCCAAGTTACGTTGGTCCAGAATATTTAGGAAAGTGAGGAACGGTGCCAAAAGAAAACCTCTCTCCTCTGTGCCAGGTGGTGGGTGGGATTCTGTGAGGCAGTCGTTCCAGAGCAAAGTGCCAACCTCACAGCTGGGGAATGTGGGAACAAAGGAGGCAAAAAGGCCACAGATTCATCATAAGCAGTTTATTATTATTATTATTATTATTATTATTATTATTATTATTATTACTGTTATTACCACCCACCTTTTCCCCAGAATGGAACTCAAGGTGTTTTGCACAAGTTAAAACAAAGCAAATAAAATGCAAAAAGCTAAAAACATATAAAAGATTATCATTTAAAAAGTAATCAACCTCTAACAGGTCTTTCAATAATAATAATAATAATAATAATAATAATAACAACAACAACAACAACAATTTTTTATTTATACCCCGCCCTTCCCCGCCAAACCGGGCTCAGGGCGGCTAACACCAATAAAATCACAACAAAAACATAAAACAGTTCATTAAGATACAGATTAAAATACAATTTAAAACTAAATCTAAACTTCAGCCTCATTTTTAAGTAGCCCACCAATCACCCCAAAAGAACGAAACATCAGGGTTAAACTGAAACCAACCCAAATCTATTTTAAATACAGATAATAAAAGCAGTACCTCACTATGAGAAGCACTTTCCTTTAAAAAGCAGTCAGGACTGTCAGAATAAGGCAGTCTTTACCTGCTGGGGAATGACAGATAAGAGGGAGCAGGGAGTTTCAAAGTTTCCTGGGGGAGCCACCACCGAGAAGGCCGTGTCGTGCGTCTCCACCAAGCGTGCCTGGGAGGGTGGTGGGATTGAGGAAAGGGCCTCCCCCAAATATATCAGAGCCTGGGCAGGTGTATATGGAAAGGTTTATATCTTTTAGATAGCCTAAATACATTTGAAACACCCTTATACCATTGAACAGTTAGGGAGACTCCTGGGAACTGTAGTTTCTTTTCAGAGTGCTGACCTCGCAGGCTCACAATTCCCAGCAAACTACAGTTCCCAGGGTTCTCCACAGCTGTTAAAGTGGAATAAATATTCGGTGGGGGAAAGACCTTTGTCTGCTCTCAGCCAGCCCCTTACAAAATGAACATTAGTCGGCTATTCTTACTGTTAACTTTCTTCCATATGGACTGTGACACTCATCATCCTTAAGACCATTGTCTGGGGCTGATGGGAGCTAGAATTTCAGACTCTCACTTTCAGGGTCATGCGTTCAAAACCTACATTGGGCAAAAAGACTCCTGCATTGCAGGGGGTTGGACTAGATGACCCTCGTGACCCCTTCCATCTCTACACTCGTACGATAATGTCTGGGATACACTATTCTGGCTTTCCCTGGAAAGGCTGTGCATAGGTCAGGAGAGACAATCACTGCCTGTTCTTCCTGAACCATAAAAGTGCAGATCTGGGGTGGATAACTCCCAGTTTGATGGCCCTATTTCCTAGCCTCTCAATGCAGAGGTCGGATGGCCACCTGTCAGAGATGCTTTAGTTGAGATTCCTGCATTGCAGGGTTATTTTGAAAAAAATAATAATGAACGAATTCCTATGCCCCACAAATAACCCAGAGATGCATTTTAAATAAAAGGACACATTCTACTCATGTGAAAACAGGCTGATTCCCAGACTGTCCACGGATCGGATTTAGAAGGCGATTGGGCAGGATCCGGCCCCTGGGCCTTAGTTTGCCTACCCATGATACTAGCCTTTGGCTAAAGGGAAAATTTGCATGTCTTGCTCCACCCACTTTTGCCCCTGGCCCTGCCTACCAATGGCATGTGCCTGCCTCCCCAAAGTTGCCCAGGTCCGCCAACCCCCTCCGCCACTTCCTTGAGACACCAAAACTGATTCCCATGACTTGGGCTGACTCAGGGCGAGCAAATGTCACCGGCCGGGTCTCGTAGGTGATTCTGTTTCCCTGGCCTCCAAGCAATGGAATTCCACGGGAAACCGGTTCCCAGAATTCAGATCTGGCTGCTTCCATGTGGCTCTGCCGCCTCCCGGGGTGTGTTCGGATTGTTCTGTGGGAGCCGAGTCTCTGGCGGCCTCTGTGCATGTGCTCTTCCTTCCCGTCACAATTGAGAGATTGTCGCGGCCCCGAAAAACACGGCTGCGCTTCCCGGATGGATGAATGAATACGCAGTGGGCGTGATGAAAAAGTTGCCAATTTTAGGAAGCCTGCCAGCTCCTTTGGAACACTGCTCCATTCACCGCTTGAAAAATGCCCCCTTTTCGTCTCTCATGTGCAATCTCAGGCTTTTATCTGGGTTTTTTTATTTATTGCATTCGTCACATTTATATACCCCAAGCAGCTCAAAGTGGTGTACATGTTTCTCCGCATCCTCATTTTATCCCTGCAACAAATGCCAGCTAGTCCAACCCCCGCAATGCAAGAACTGTAGGAGAAGAATCCTGGACAGGTGGCCATACAACCTCTGCTCCAATAAGAGACCTGAAACCGTCCTGAACAGGGTGGGCTGCGACTTAAGGGGGTTGAGAGCAAAGCAGTGCCATATCGGTGTTTGCTGGTGCGCGGGGTGCATGTGCATATATTGGGCAGGAGGGTACTAGCCCAGCTCTCACCTCCGATACTGTCAGAACAACCCCACCCCCCACCCAAGCAAAGTGGTGCCGTAATAACCCGGCCTGCTGCTCCGCTCCAGCCACCAAGAGCCACACTGACCGGCCAAGCTCCCCTCTGAGGAGGTGGGCAGGTGGCTCAGCGCTGCCCCACTTTGCTCCGGTGGCAGTGGGGTCTCTCCAGCAGCAAGGTCTGGGCTGGTATCACCTGCCCAGTGGGTGAGTGTCCACCCCAGCGCCGGGCACCAGCAACAGACGCTACACCACTGCACTGAGTAAATGCCTCTGAATGCCTATGGAAGGGAAGACTCGCAAGTGTTGTTGTTGCACTCATGTCCTGTTTGCAGGTTTCCCATAATATGCATCTGGTTGGCCCCTGTGAGGACAGGTTGCTGGACGAGATGGGCCACCGGCCTGATCCAGGAGCCAGGGGTCTTCTTACCCGATTAATGGCAGCCTGCGGCCAACGGTCACAATGGTTCCCTTCTTCAAGCCGAGATCACCTGCATGAAACGAAATACACCCCAAATCCTTTTCCCTCGTTGCTGCAGCCCTGATAAAATAACACACTCCCCTGTCCTTATCTCACCTCCTGCAGCGTAATCTCTTTTGCTGGATCTTAACGCTGGTAACAGCAGCTCCGAGTGCCTGCCAAGAGGTGGAGGCGAGGAGGCAAAATGAGCGGCCGCTGATAACTCGCTCAAGGCCTTTTCTATATTTCTCAGATCCTGTCCAACTCAATGGGGACAGCAGTTGGCAGCGATTTCCTCTCGCCTACTAATTAGAGTAGGCTCGCTAATTAGAGCCAATCAGTGCTTTTTTCTGCCAGTACGAATTTTGCACTGCCCACAATGCAGCAAGGCTTCACAGATGCCCATGAGGAACGCCCTGCTCCTGAATGAGGCAACTGTGCCCCTGAAGGACCAGGTGCGCAGCCTGGGAGTCATTTTGGACTCACAGCTGTCCATGGAGGCGCAGGTCAACTCTGTGTCCAGGGCAGCCGTCTCCCAGCTCCATCTGATACGCAGGCTGAGACCCTCCCTGCCCACGGACTGTCTTGCCAGAGCGGTGCATGCTCTAGTTATCTCCCGCTTGGACTACTGCAATGCGCTCTACGTGGGGCTACCTTTGAAAATGACCAGGAAACTACAACTAATCCAGAATGCGGCAGCTAGAGTTGGGACTGGGAGCAGCTGCCGAGACCACATAACACCGGTCCTGAAAGAGCTACATTGGCTCCCAGTATGTTTCCGGGCACAATTCAAAGTTTTGGTGCTGACCTTGAAAGCCCTAAACGGCCTCAGCCCAGTATACCTGAGGGAGCATCTCCACCCCCATTGTTCAGTCTTCTGACATCTAAAGGGAGAGTGTTCTCAGCCACTACTGAGAAGTCCTTCTGGCAGTTCCCTCAGTGTGAGAAGTGGGGTTACAGGGGACCAGGCAGAGGGCCTTCTCGGTGGTGGCACCCGCCCTGTGGAATGCCCTCCCTTTAGATGTCAAGGAGATATAGAACTACCTCACCTTTAGAAGACATGTGAAGGCAGCCCTGTATAGGGAAGCTTTTTAATGTGTAATATTTTACTACGTTTTTATATGTGCTGGGGGACGCAGGTGGCACTGTGGGTTAAACCACAGAGCCTAGGGCTTGCTGATCAGAAGGTCGGTGGTTCGAGTCCCCGCCACGGGGTGAGCTCCCGTTGCTCGGTCCCAGCTCCTGCCCACCTAGTAGTTTGAAAGCACGTCAAAGTGCAAGTAGATAAATGGGTACCGCTCCGGCGGGAAGGTAAACGGCGTTTCCGTGCGCTGCTCTGGTTTGCCAGAAGCGGCTTAGTTATGCTGGCCACATGACCCGAAAGCTGTACGTCGGCTCCCTCGGCCATTAACGCGAGATGAGCGCCGCAACCTCAGAGTCGGACACGACTGGACCTAATGGTCGTTGTTGTTCAGTCGTTCAGTCGTGTCCGACTCTTCGTGACCCCATGGAGTCAGGGGTCCCTTTACCTTTACCTTTATATATCTTGGAAGCCCCCCAGAGTGACTGGGGCAACCCAGCTAGATGGATAGGGTATTATTATTATTATTATTATTATTATTATTATTATTATTATTATTGCAGGTGCCTGGCTGTCACACACATGCACTGCCTTCCAGCTCTTTAGCTGGCTGCAGGCAGGGCCAGACCTTTCAGTGGACATGAAGGAGGGAAAATGAAGCTTGGGGCATGGGGTGGGTGGGTGGGTGGGTGTGGAATGGATGCAGCCTCCATGAGCCTTTGTGGCCGGGTGGTTGCAGTCGCAGTGTGACCCAGTTGCTGTGAGGGGATGGGATAGGGTGGCTGGCTGGCTGGCACACATTGGGGGGCACAATGCACCCCCTATGGAAAGGGCGACGGTGGTGGAAGGTGCATTGCTATGAACTCGATGGGTACAAGTAACTTTTTTTTCTAGAGGGGTCAATGGCTCTTGTAGCCCAGCCTCCTGTCCTCACAGTGGCCATGCAGACCCCTGTGGGAAGCCCGCGAGCAGGATCCCATCCCCACAGCTTGGGGAGAGCTGTAGGGGGTGAGCTGTGAGAGGGTTGGCGAGGGGGTGGGTGTCCGTTCAGGTGTGTGGAGAGGGGAGTTGGCAACGGTAGGCAGGGTTGGCGAGCGGAGTTAGTGGGGTGGTCATGGCCATTTTCTTCTTGCGTTTACACCTCCCCCTTCCTCACTGAATCGCACAATAACCCTGTGAGGTAGGCCAGGCTGAGAGAGGCAGTGATGGGCGCATGGTCACCCTGTGAGCTTCATGTCCAAGAGGGAAATTTGAACCTTGGTCTCTCCCAGGTTCCTCGTTGGACACTTTAACCACGACACTGACTCATAATGTTGTTGTTGTTGTTGTTGTTGTTGTTGTTGTTGTTGTTGTTGTTGTTGTTTGCAGTGCTAGTCATACTCAGTACTAGACCCACTGGAATTGATGGGCATAGCAAGCTAAGGCTTACTAATTTTAATGGGTCTTCTCTGAGTAGAGGTTGGCCAACCCTCGGGGTCCCTTCCAGCTCTGCGTATCTACGACTGCAACCTGTGGCAGATAAAGGCAGCGGCAGGGCCTGCCTTCTGGATTTTCTTCTCTGGCAAGAAAGATGTGCTTGCTGGCGATTTCTTATTTTACAAGGTGCGAGCATTTCCCTTTCTTCCTCTCTCCCCCTGCTCCCTGCTCTGCCGCCAACCTGCAAACAAACAAGGCAGCCAAATGCTGCAATGGACATGAACCCGCTTGGCCATATGCTTATTTCATCTCCTTCTGCCCCCGCTGAATAGTAAACCTGCAATGTGGGGGCATGATCCGGAAACGGATGCTTAAATTAAAAAGAAAAGAAAAGGGGGTGGGTGTTTATATAGATTCATCTTTTGTTCTTCCCTCTCTTCTCCTCTCCCATCCCCAGGACTCAGTTCTCCATAATATGAATTGGAAGGAAAATATTTGCTGGTCTCCACCGGCTGCATAGTTAAAGCCATGGTTTTCCCAGTAGTGATGTATGGAAGTGAGAGCTGGACCATAAAGAAGGCTGATCGCCGAAGAATTGATGCATTTGAATTCTGGTGCTGGACGAGACTCCTGGGAGTCCCATGGACTGCAAGAAGATCAAACCTATCCATTCTTAAGGAAATCAGCCCTGAGTGCTCACTGGAAGGACAGATCCTGAAGCTGAGGCTCCAGTACTTTGGCCACCTCATGAGAAGAGAAGACTCCCTGGAAAAGACCCTGATGTTGGGAAAGATGGAGGACACAAGGAGAAGGGGATGACAGAGGATGAGATGGTTGGACAGTGTTGCGTGTCGAGACCCCAAAGCCGCCCTCCCGGGAATGAAATAAAGACACCAGGACACAGAATATAAGGTTAATGATGTTGGGAAAAATTTGGCCACAACTTTATTGATTACAGCATGTGAGCGGTATTGGCTTAGGCATTGAGTGGACCTGACTATATCTGACTCCTGCCCGCAGAGCAGGAAGTCCAGTAAGGGTAAACCACTGATAAGGGGAGCCCCGCCGATTCAGACCAACTCGAGTTCCCCTTGGGTTCCAATGGGGTCGTGGCATGGCCCTAGCCCCGCCCCGGGCTTCGGACAAGATCCCACACCCCCCGGATTCCTTTAACGGACTACCCTTAAGCTTGGAGGGGCAGGCGATGGCCAGGCCTCCCCTCCCCCAACATTAGGTCACTCAATGCCTAACCGCCACCTTACAAAGTTGTGACGATTGCTAAGTGGTAGGCGAAAACCAAATGGCCAAGCCAATCTGCCAAGTGGAAAAATTCCTACCAGGCCCCCGACAAGGGCAGGCGACCAACCGAAGTCCAAAGCAAGGCCATAGGGTGAAACCTGCCTACGGGGAAGGGAGGGAGGGTGGGAGATCCGAGGAAGCGAGCCGAAAGGGAGTCTCTCGGCTCGCGCCTCACCTTTTGAATGGGAGCCCCTGGCCACGCCCCCAGCCGGCTGATTGGCCGGTTGCCTGCTGACGTGGCCGGGGACTCCCTCGCGGCGAGGGACAAAGTCCCCCGCCCACAGGAAGTGGGGAAGAGCGGCTCTGCGGTCCACCGCAACTCCTCCCCACCCGGAAGTGGAGCGGATTTCTCGAAGCTACCAACATGAGTCTGACCAAACTGCGAGAGGCAGTGGAAGACAGGAATGCTGGATGTGCTCTGGTCCATGGGGTCACGAAGAGTTGGACACGACTAAACGACTAAACAACAACAACAACAACAACAACAACAACAAACTGGCTGCTTTCTGACCAGGGCTAGCCCAGGACATTTTACTGCTTCAGGGGAAAAAGAAAATGTTCCCCACGCACCGCCACACCACTGGGATGGTTAAATCTGTTGGATAATTATTGGACTGCTTAGTCTTTATGCAGCAACTCTCCATTGTGCAGCAGGGATATTGAGGAACCTTTGGCTTTCCAGATGTTTTTGGACTCCAGCTCCAACCATCCCTGAACACTGGCCGTGCTGGGTGGGGCTGATATGGGTTGGAGTCCCGCCTCACCTGAAGGGCCACTAGTTTCACAATGTCAGGAGCAGGAGTCAGAAGCAGGCTGGCAATAAATCACACGGCATCAGTGAAGTTAACTCTTTAGTCAAGGAGGAAAGTCTGAAGGCCCCCTCCTTCCCACAGCTGCCTAAGCCTCCACCCCGCACCCCTGATCCTTCCCAAGCAATCTGAGACTACATCGTGGTGTCTATCTTTGCTCTGCGCTCTGCATACCTCTTCTGGTTCTGGGAGACCAGGACGGAGGGGAACTGGTCACAGCAGAGGGGGAGATGCCCTGGCTTCTTCACCAGCCTACCTCATCTCTGTGTCCTCTCCAGTGTCCACTTCCGCCTCTGATTCTGGACTGCTCTCTGCCACAGACTGTCCCTGCACACCAAACCCTGTCACCTCTTGTCAAGGAGCTAGGTCAGCCACAGGGCAGGCACACGCACGGGATGCACGCAATGCAATTAGCTCTTTATTAATAGAAAATAATGGCACAGCAGAGTCCTCTGGTTCGCCCTAAACCAGCTGAGACGTTCCTGAAACTGACCACTAGCTCCACCCTTCCCCCTCCAGCTTTTTATTCTGAATCCCTCCTAAGCAGACAAAGGTTGTGTCAAGGGGGTGAGCTCCTCCTCTGGGCCTGTCTGGCCCGTTGCTCAGCAACATGCAGGGCTGTCCTCAGTCAGGGTGTCAGAGGGGCAAGAGAGCCAGCAGGACTCAGACTGTCCTGCTGCTGTGTAGCAGGGCCAACCGCTGACTCCTCTCTGTCTGAGTGCGCATTCACACTGTGACTCTCAGCCTCTAATCCCGTCCTAGACAGGGGCATCTTAGCCATAGAGGCTAGTGGCGCAGGGAACCACAGCGCCACATTCTGGAGGGCGCCAGGGAAAAGGCGGAGGCTGGATGCGGTGCCTCCCGGCACCAGCTCGCTGCCCTTGCCCGCCTCCGCCATACTGCTCTGCACCAAGAGCCTTCTCCCTGCCAGAGGAGCCGCCCTCCAGCCCCACCGGCAGTGCCGCCATTGTCCACCTCCGCCATGCCGCATTGCACCCGGAGCTTCCTCCCTGCCAGAGGAGCGGCCCTCCAGCCCCACCAGAAGCACCACCCTCTGCCATGCCATGCTATGCCGCGCCATGCTCGGAGCCTCCGTCCCACTGGAGGAGCCACCCTCCAGCTACTGCCTGCCCGGAGGGAGATGTGGGGGTGGGGGGTGCCAGAGGGATCCTTGCACCACGGTGCCAGATAAGCTAAAGACGGCCCTGGTCTTAGAAGACCCTCCTCCTTCTGACTCCTCTTGATCGCTCAGTCCCACCTGCTTGTCCCTTCTCCAGACTACTGCTCAGTGTCCCACCACCAGGATCTTAGTCCTCGTCTTATGTGCCCTCCTTGGGGAGATCTTGGGTGGGCAGCTCCCACCGCCCTTCCTCATCCAGTCAGTCGCTGTTACCTCTCCAGCTTTCAACACCTCCTCCTCCCGGTCGGCTCCCTCTTCACCCTCTAACCACTCATCGTCCCACCACCAAACTCCGGGTTCTGAGCCTTCTTCCCTTGGGGGTTCCCCAGCTGGTGCCTCCCACCACTCCTCTCCATCCATGACTCCCAGTACCCCTGTTGGACAAGAACTCGATCTTCTGTCTCAAAAAAATGTGTGCTCTCGGCGGGGCCGGCTCTTCCACATTTAGGCGGCAAATTCCAAGGGGCGGAAAGTGGCAAGTAACATGTGAAATGTGCAGCCCTTAAGCTAGCTGGCTGCCCGAGGGTGCACTGGAGGACTTTAGTTCACCCACAGAGCCGAAGTAAGATCCAGCTACCAGTCCGGTCAGGTTTTGCACACAGAATGGGGAATGCATTCGGACGGCGAAATGGCCAGGGCCACTCCTGGCTCTCCGAGGGGCCTCCCTTCCATATTTTGAGAGGGGAGAGTGTTTGGCCCGTCAGTCCTGTGGGTTTGTGCCACACCTGGCCTCCATTCCCAAGTGCGGCTCGGGAGAAACCCGCGGGCCTCGCCTCACGGCGGTGACGTCCTTCGGCGCGCCCGTTCCCCTGTGCAGCCTCGGTCCGTGTTTGGAATGAGCGTGGGATTGTAAGAGTCTGTTGTTACGGGGAGCTCCGGTTAGCGGTGTGTGATTGGCTTTCGCTGGAAAATATAAAAGTATCGAGTTTTCCTTCGGGGAAATTGTTTTAATAGATAACAGCATGTTCTACAATGTTTCATCAGTAATATTTGGGCCTAAATTAAAAGCAGTTGCGAGATGGGTTGCTGATCCTTTCTCGTGATAAAAGGGAAATAGTTCAAGAAATACGGACCAGATGTTACCTTAATCCAGTCCGCATGTAACCAAAGCACACTATGAGACAGTAATAATAGTGCTTTCTACCTGGTTCTAATTTCCCCGCTCTCAAGAACCCCCTGTGAAAAATAGATTAAACCAATGCACATCATTTACGAATCAGCATCCGAGTTTGCCTAATGCACGGCGGGTGCGGCGGTTGGCTAAGGCCCCGGCACACATTTGAAAACGGGGCGTCTCAGAGAGCAGGTTTTTCTTTGGGGAGGGGGGTGATTCAGTTTCTTGATCTCGGATGTCGCTTAGCATATGCCTAAAACGGTTCCAAATTTGTCATCAGCCTTCCGAGGCTGTAAAAGGTTGTTGCTCTACAATTCCCCCAAGCAGCCCGGAACTGTAAAAGGGCCAGGTCTCTCCACTTGCATAAACAACCAGATTTCTCATGGCGTCAATGGCAGAGGTCCATCAGATTTCCCTGGGCAGGATCAAATCTGAAACCACAGAGTCCTCCTGGGCTGCGTTGGAGAGAGGGGCCTAGCGGGATTGATGGAGGTGCGGAACGTACGCCAGAGAAGACCCGACTGCGCCTCTGAGCACGTGAAAAGAGGCGGCGTCCCTCTTGGTGGGAGATCAGAGGGAAAGGCTTTCAAGTCATCGGTGCCTCTCGTTTTAAAAGTGCAGAGGAACGACCTGTTGAAACTGTGCGATGTGATTTACGCGGACGATAAGGTCTTTGGAGTGAGGACCAAACCATTAAGACAAAAACAAAAAACTATTGCATAATTCTGTAAAGCGTGTTCTCCTTCATGGAGAGCACGTGTTATGGTGGGGGCTAGCAAGTCACCCCTCTGCTGCTGGGCGGGTTTGTATGGATGGCCACTAACTGTGATTGGGCTCTGGCTGTCGTTGGGGAGATTCCTATGTTGCAATTTGTTGATGGACAGCCCAGAGCCTATAAATGACCCTGCACTCAGCGTCGGAGCCCTCCTGGCTTCGTGCATCGGATCGCCCGCCCTCCCGCCCTGTTATTAGGCCTCTGCATTGACCTTGCTATGCCTGTCATGGGGTCGTCTGCGTTGGAGCAGGGGCCTGGTAAGAATTTTTCCATTTGGCTGATTGGCTGGTGCCATTTGGTTTTCGCCTACTGCGTAGCAATTAGTCACAACTTGTAAGGTTGGCGGTTAGGCATTGGTTATAAATTGGTTTAGGAGGGGCAGGTTGGCTGTGGTTGCCCCTTCAAGGCTGCTGCTGCAAGGGGAATTCCGTTAAAGGAATCCAGGGGCTCACCATGCTTGTCCGTATCCCCCGGTCGGTGGCCAGGGCCCACGCAAGAGCCCCTGGGAGCATTTGGGGAGAACGGGCGCACATTCTCTCCCCAAAGCGTTTTCCCCTATACTGACTCCACAGGCGGGTGGATGTCAGTTCTGTCCCCAGCGGGACAGATAGTCTTAACCAATGCCTAAGCAACCACTCACTTATTTTGTATTCAATAAAGTTGTGGCCAAATTAATGCCAAAAACCTAAAACTTATATCTGGTGTGAAGTGTGTTTTACATGAAGGGTGGTTTGGGGACCTCAACACGCGACGTGCTGATTCACATCATCATAGAGTCATAGAATTGTAGAGTTGGAAAGGACACCAGGAGTCATCTAGACCAACTGCCTGCAATGCAGGAATCTCAAACTAGATTTTTGACCGATGCTTTAAAACCTCCAAGGAAGGAGAGTCCGCAACCCCCCGAGGGAGACGGTCCCACTGTCAAACCGCTCTTCCTGTCAGAAAGTTCTTCCTGATGTTGAGTCAGAATCTCCCTTCTTGTAACTTGAAGCCATGAGTTCGAGTCCTGCCCTCCAGAGCAGGAGAAAACAAGCCTGCTCCATCTTCCATGGGGCAGCCCTTGAGATACTGGAAGATGGCTATCATATCTCCTCTCTGCCTCTTCTTTTCCAGGCGAAACATCCCCAGCTCCTTCGGCTGACTAAGCATCTTTAGCAATAGCAGAGTAAAAGGTAAAGGTAAAGGGACCCCTGACTGTTAGGTCCAGTCGCGGACGACTCTGGGGTTGCGGCGCTCATCTCGCATTACTGGCCGAGGGAGCCAGCTTACAGCTTCCGGGTCATGTGGCCAGCATGACAAAGCCGCTTCTGGCGAAACAGAGCAGCGCACGGAAACGCCGTTTAACTTCCCGCGGGAGCGGTACCTATTTATCTACTTGTACTTTGATGTACTTTCGAACTGCTAGGTTGGCAAGAGCAGGGACTGAACAACGGGAGCTCACCCCGTCACGGGGATTCAAATGGCCAACCTTCTGATCAGCAAGCTCTAGGCTCTATGGTTTAACCCACAGCCAGGGGCGTATCAAGGTAAATTGGTACCCGGGGGCAAAAAAATTCTTGTCACCCCCCCCCCCAGAGGTGTAGGAAGGTCAGGTGGTACCCGGTGTGGAAAATTTCTTGTCACTCCCCCATTGATTTCCCCCTCCCAAAAAATGGTTTTACGTTATTTCATATTTTCTTACAAAGGAATAATAACAAGTAATAATGATAAAAAACTTTTATTTATATCCCGCCCTCCCCGGCCGAAGTTGGGCTCAGGGTGGCTAACATCAGATACATAACATTGGTATAAAATCAAACAATAATTAAATTACCTCCTAAAAACATTTCAGAATCAAATTAAAGTCTCATTAGATGGCTTTCCACAGGGTTAGGGTTGGGAACAGTAAGTGTTCTCTGAACTGAAATTTCAGCCTTCATGACATAGGAAAACAGCCAAGTGAACAGCTATTTTGGTGGAGGAGGGTCAAGATATTAACCGATATGCATGAAATTTCATATATAGCTATATAATCCCTAGTATAGTAAGATAAGACCTTTGGAACAGGCTTTTTTTTTAAAAAAAAAAAGTTTTTTTTTTATGAACCGCCCTAGTAGGGCAGTAATTGTTCCTTGATAATTTGTCACCCCCTCCATTGTGGAACGTGGGGCGGACCGCCCCCTACGCCCCCCCTTGCTACGCCCCTACCCACAGCGCTACCCGTGTCCCCACCCAACAGAAACAACTAGTGAAATGGGGGCATAGGGTCTCTGGGCATGCTATAGACTCTTTCTCACAGGTGTGATTGGAACCTCTGAACAGGCAAGTGATGCCCCACCCACTGCTTCTGAAAGGGATGCATAAGTAAGAGCAAAACTGGATGCAGTGTTAAAAAACTGCACAAATGCAATTAGCACGCATGCTTTCGTTATTCATATAGCAGCTGGTGGAAATGCTAATCAGCCTCTCTTCCTGATGTGAGAGAGACATGTTTTATGTTGCAGCTGGGGCAGAAGAAGGCTTCCAGTTTTGCTGCTGCAGATGTGCCCTGGCATTTCTTGTCTCTGCGCTCCTCCCAGCAACCATTCCTCCTCTGGTAACTTCTGTGGATACACAGCTTTGTGGGAATGTTCATGGTGGCAGGAGAGGATATATCGTTTATTAATATCCTTCCTAACTTGCGCTAGCAAATTCCTTTATGTAGCAGAGTTTACATTCCCCTTTACAGCAGATAGCTGGTTGCAGGCTCGTGTGAGCCTCTCACTATTATACAGTTCAATCTGTCTCAGATTGAATTGTAGGTTCCTGGAAAATTCCCTTGAATCCCTCTTAAAAAGAATAAAGATGCCACAATCTTATTCAAAGTCAAAAAAGAAGAAGTTTACTCACATCAGTTCACAGTTGGATTCCTGAAGGCAGACTTAGTTACAAATATGTACCTGTGGATCTACCCCATATGGGGGAATAATCCCAGTGATTCTGCTAGCTGAGAGCTAGCAGAGCAGTCCTAGCTAGAAGCTGGTCAAACAAAGAAGGAAGTCAAAAAGAGGGAGGTGTGCTGCTTGACTCGTCCTTTTTTAACCTGGACAGGTAAGGTCACACCTTCTATCACATGCAAAAGGGAGGATGCTCCAGCCAGGAGGAACAGGAAGTTTCGACTGGCTGGACCAAACATTCCCTTGCATGTCTTCTCTAGCATTACAAGGAATGTTGTACTTAACCGCTTCTCGTGGATCACATCCCACAAGCTTGACTGTCTCCTGTCACCTGCAAGGGATTCCCACATGGTGGTGTCAATGTTGCCAGCCTTCATGTCTTGTTTGTAGACATCTTTCTAACGCAGAGTTGGTCTGCCCTGGGGCCTGGGGCCAGCTCCCCGCAGAGCACGCCCTTGGGGATCCTGCCATCTTGCAAGGAACGTGGGCTTGGGAGAGCAGATCTTTGTCTGAAACTCTGTCCTGCCATTTGATACCCAAAATCCTTCTGATGCAGTACATGTAGAAGGCGTTGAGGTGCTGCTCCTGGTGGCTATAAGATGCCCATGACTCGCTTCCACAAAGCAGGTGGGTAGCCGTGTTGGTCTGCCATAGTTGAAACAAAATAGAAAATTCTTTCCAGTAGCACCTTACAAACCAACTGAGTTTGTTCTTGGTATGAGCTTTCGTGTGCATGCGTCTGAAGAAGTGTGCATGCACATGAAAGCTCATACCAAGAACAAACTCAGTTGGTCTCTAAAGTGCTACTGGAAAGAATTTTCTATTTTGTTTCCACAAAGCAGTGTGCTCAACACACAGGCCTAGTAGACGTTCATCTTGGTATTGCTGAGAAGGCATGTCACATGGGTGGCACTGTGGGTTGGCAGGTTAATAGTGAGAACAAGTTATTAGCGATGACTGAAGCCCTTTGACCTTCTGTTCCAAAGTCTCCTACTTTTATTTTCTTACTGTACAGAACTGGAATATATAAAGCCCATCTCGTTGGGCTATTTAGTAACCTATTAGTGCATTTCTCTTTTCATCATTTGACAGGTGGAAGTAGTAGCCCAACCTTTTTCCTTTTTAATTATAAGGGGTTCCAGATGTGGAGGGGGACATAAATTAAAAGCAGACTGACCCGTGCGACTTTTCAAAGCAAGCCAAACTTTCAAGGTATCTGCTTTTCATTTCGAAATGTTATTAAGGCTATTACTAAGAAATCCATATTCCGAGCTCGGCCCCGGTAATCGACACCTTGGAAGCAACTGTGCAGATTTACAGTGTGGCGAAAAGAAAATTTGTCTTCGAGGATGACCTTGATAGCTCATTTTCATAAAATGGACAAGGAGGCGTTTGGAATTGGAGAGGGTGAGCAGCCCGGTCACATCTCATCAGCCGACTCCTTTCTTTCTAAAGAACAATCATTTCAGTTTAACAAATAGGGTGACCGTGTGTCCTGCTCTGCAGAGTACAGTCTGCTCTCTGAAGAAACCCTGTATGAGGTGCTGTCAACCTTGGTTTAAAGTTAAAGCAGGGGCGTAGCAAGGTAAATTGGTTGTTGTTGTTGTTCAGTCGTTCAGTCGTGTCCGACTCTTCGTGACCCCATGGACCAGAGCACGCCAGGCACGCCTATCCTTCACTGCCTCTCGCAGTTTGGCCAAACTCATGTTAGTAGCTTCGAGAACACTGTCCAACCATCTCATCCTCTGTCGTCCCCTTCTCCTTGTGCCCTCCATCTTTCCCAACATCAGGGTCTTTTCTAGGGATTCTTCTCTTCTCATGAGGTGGCCAAAGTACTGGAGCCTCAACTTCAGGATCTGTCCTTCTAGTGAGTACTCAGGGCTGATTTCTTTGAGAATGGATAGGTTTGATCTTCTTGCAGTCCATGGGACTCTCAAGAGTCTCCTCCAGCAAATTGGTACCCGGGGGCAAAAAAAATTGTCAACCCCCCCCCCCCAGCCAAGGCATGGGAAGGTCAGGTGGTACCCGGCGTGGAAAATTTCTTGTCAACCTCCCCATTGACCTTTGCTCCCAAGATTCTTTGGGGGCAGAGGATGTGCTTTAAATGCATGGCAGGTATGCAGTGTGCATATAAGCTAACCCCTCTCTGCATAATAATAATAATAATAATAATAATAATAATAATAATAATAATAATAATTTATTTATACCCCGCCCATCTGGCTGGGCTTCCCCAGCCACTCTGGGCGGCTTCCAACAGAATATTAAAATACAATAGTCTATTAAACATTAAAAGCTTCCCTAAACAGGGCTGCCTTCAGATGTCTTCTAAAAGTCTGGTAGTTGTTTTTTTCTCTTTGACATCTGGTGGGAGGGCGTTCCACGAGCATTTGTGTGAGTGAATCAGGTTGAATGCACAATAAATAGCTCCTCTGGAGGAGAACAGACAGCAGCCCAAACCCCATTCTGCCTCTTGCAAGGATGCATGTTGTCTGTCGGAGTTGTTGTTGTTCAGTCGTTCAGTCGTGTCCGACTCTTCGTGACCCCATGGACCAGAGCATGCCAGGCACGCCTATCCTCCACTGCCTTCCGCAGTTTGGCCAAACTCATGCCAGTCGCTTCGAGAACACTGTCCAACCATCTCATCCTCTGTCGTCCCCTTCTACTTGTGCCCTCCATCTTTCCCAACATCAGGGTCTTTCCCAGGGAGTCTTCTCTTCTCATGAGGTGGCCAAAGTACTGGAGCCTCAACTTCAGGATCTGTCCTTCCAGTGAGCACTCAGGGCTGATTTCTTTGAGAATGGATAGGTTTGATCTTTTTGCAGTCCATGGGACTCTCAAGAGTCTCCTCCAGCACCATAATTCAAAAGCATCGATTCTTCGGCGATCAGCCTTCTTTGTGGTCCAGCTCTCACTTCCGTACATTACTACTGGGAAAACAATAGCTTTAACTATTCAGACCTTTGTCGGCAAGGTGATGTCTTTGCTTTTTAAGATGCTGTCTAGGTTTGTCATTGCT
This sequence comes from Lacerta agilis, assembly GCF_009819535.1. NCBI lineage: Eukaryota > Metazoa > Chordata > Lepidosauria > Squamata > Lacertidae > Lacerta > Lacerta agilis. Next base: position 4,793,676 of record NC_046312.1, read on the forward strand.
TTTCTCTATCGGAGTGGGGAAGGCTAAGAAAGGAGATCTGGGATATCCTCCCAGGAATGGCGGGAGGGTGTGCTCCTGAACACAAGGCACCCTGGACGTCTTCCTGAATAGCCCTTGCAAGAAGGACCTGCTGCTGATTTCTGTTTGTCCACGTAAACACCCGGCGATGTTTGTCTCTTCTCCTGTTACTGGAGGGCCGTTTCTACTTTCTACGGTTCACCAGCTGGAGGGACACAGATCCAAATCGCCTCCGAGTAAATGGGATTCTTTCTCTCCTGATTCCGATAGGCTGGAATCCAGACTGACTTCTCTTCTGTTTACTTTAGCTGGGTTACATTATGTCGGAAAATTGAATCCAGAAGCCTTCGCTCGGGTCCCCTACCTAACTTTGGACAGAGAAACCTGTCGGGTCGTTTCCAAAAAAGCTTTATGCTCACAAACACCCAGCCACAACTCAGTATGAACCGCTCTCCTCCTGGCCTGCAAGACCCACACTCAGCAAATGGTTAGGAGGACCTTGCAGAGGAAAGGAGCAAAAAGAAGAAGAGAGATATTGATTCTTAATTGCAAAATAATAATAATAATAGTAATAATAATTTATTTATACCCCGCCCATCTGGCTGGGTTTCCCCAGCCACTCTGGGCGGCTTCCAACAGAATGTTAAAATACAATAATCTATTAAACATTAAAAGCTTCCCGAAACAGGTCTGCTTTCAGACGTCTTCTAAAAGTCTGGTAGTTGTTTTTCTCTTTGACATCTGGTGGGAGGGCGTTCCACAGGGCGGGCACCACTACCGAGAAGGCCCTCTGCCTGGTTCCCTGTAACTTGGCTTCTTGTAGCGAGGGAACCGCCAGAAGGCCCTCGGCGCCGGACCTCAGTGTCCGGGCTGAATGATGGGGGTGGAAACGCTCCTTCAGGTATACAGGACCGAGGCCGTTTAGGGCTTTAAAGGTCAGCGCCAACACTTTGAATTGTGCTCAGAAACATACTGGGAGCCAATGTAGGTCTTTCAAGACCGGTGTTATGTGGTCTCGGTGGCCGCTCCCAGCCACCAGTCTAGCTGCCGTTATCTGGATTAGTTGTAGTTTCTAGGTTACCTTCAAAGGTAGCCCCACGTAGAGCGCATTGCAGTAGTCCAAGCAGGAGATAACTAGAGCATGCACCACTCTGGTGAGACAGTCCGCGGGCAGGTAGGGTCTCAGCCTGCGTACCAGATGGAGCTGGTAGACGGCTGCCCTGGACACAGAATTAACCTGCGCCTCCATGGACAGCTGTGAGTCCAGAATGACTCACAGGCTTCACACCTGGTCCTTCATGGGCACAGTTACCCCATTCAGGACCAGGGAGTCCCCCACAGCTGCCCGCCCCCTGTCCCCCCCAAAACAGTACTTCCGGCTTGTCAGGATTCAACCTCAATCCTCCAACCACCTCCAGACACTCACACAGGACCTTCACCGCTTTCACTGGTTCTGTTTTGAAAGAGTGGTAGAGCTGGGTATCATCTGCATACTGATGATCACCCAGCCCAAACCGCCTGATGATCTCTCCCAGCAGCTGCATATAGATGTTAAAAAGCATGGGGAGAGGACAGAACCCTGAGGCACCCCACAAGTGAGAGCCCAGGGGTCTGAACACTCATCCCCCACCACCACTTTCTGAACACGGCCCAGGAGGAAGGAGCAGAACCACTGGATAACAGTGCCCCCAGCTCCCAACCCCTCTGGACGGTCCAGAAGGATGTTATGGTCGATGGTGTCAAAGGCCGCTGAGAGATCCAGCAGAACTAGGAAACAGCTCTCACCTTTGTCTGTAGCCCGCCGGGAGATCACCCCCCTCTTAAGGAAAGGAGCCAAAAAAGGCATTGATTCTTAATTGCAAATGGATTCTTCCCCTTTAAAGGAAAGTGTTGTGTATATAGTTTCACTCTGCCTACCATGGCTGCAGTTCTCACTCAGGTCCGCACGTGCAAATGAAGGATTGAGAGTGCCGCTCACGGATTGGGTAGCTAGAGAGAGAGGGTTGTTACTGTTGCATGTTACTGAGTACTATATAAGCAGGCTGGCTCAGCCCTTCAGTTCAGTTCTGTTCCAGCCTGAGGATAAAGAGAGCTGCTTGGAGAATCACTGTGTCATCTGCTATGTCTATTGCCTTCAATAGAGACAATTTATGCTACCCGAGTTAGGAAGAGAGCAGAGAGAATTGTAGCAAATCCTTTACATCCCGGTCACCATTACATTGCAATGTAGCCGAAACAAATCCCAAGTATGTTGGAAAATGTACTTGGCCAATAATAAATTACTGTATATTCTGGTGTATAAGACTACTTTTTAATCCAGGAAAATCTTCTCAAAAGTCGGGGGTCGTCTTATACGCCGGGTGGAGAATCTGCGGTTGAGTATATCTCAAACTCTATATTTTAACTGGAAAAGTTGGGGGTCGTCTTATACGCCCAGTTGTCTTATACGCCGGAAAATACGGTATTCCTATTCCTACTATTTAATAACACTGATTCTCAATTGCAAATGGGTTCTCCTTTCAAGAAAATAAGTAAAGAAGAAGACATCTGATTCGTAACTGCAAATGAATTCTCTTCCTTCAAAGACAAGAAGCGGGGGGGGGGGGGGAGAGAAAGTCATGGATTCTCCAGCCCAGCGTTCCTGCAGTAATTAGAGTGATAGCTGGCCCGCTTGATAAATGGAGAAAAGGAGGCGGCTGGTGTAAATAGAGCTCTCTTCTAAAGGAGAAATGCTCAGGAGTCTTATCCTCCAGAGTGTGATTGAAAGGGTGAGAAGTTAATTTGGCAGATTCGCTTCTATGGTTTCATAATGTTTCTCTCCTCTTTCTCTCTCTCTCTTCCCCCCACCCCACCCCCAGCCCCCCACTCCCCGGCTCCACCAAAGCCCTGCCCTCATACAAGGCAGGAGCGTGACCCGAAACGCAACCCTCCTCCCCAGGGTGCATCCTGAGAGGCAACAGCTTAGCTCAAGTGTTTCTCATGAACAGGCATCCCGGGCACTCGGTCTAAATCATGCTACTTCCTTCACGCCACGGCCCAGTTAACAAGTTAGTCCATCGGCGGAATCCACAGATGGCAGTTCAAAAGGGCCACTGCAGCCCAGCGAGGGGAAGGCCAGAGACTTGCAGGGATTTGCTCATTACTCAGATTCGGCTGGGGGGGGGGCGGCTCCGGAGGGGTGTGAGGGGCTGGGGAGGGGGGGAGGGGGTGGGGGAAGGCCAGGCAGGTCTCCCAGAACAAGCATCCCCCCCCACCCCCTGCACAAATACAGTCAGCATCTTCTGCAGAGAGAGTCCGAGAGGGAAAGGAAAGGCTGCTGGAGGACATCATCTTTTAAGGAAAACCACTTGGATAGATGCACAGCTCCTTTGCCTGGTCAAGCACATCACACACATTTTTCATATATATTTCATATATATATCAAAGATATTTCAAAGCATTTATCTTCAAATACAGTTCTTTTTTTAAAAAAAAAATCGTTTCTTCTCGACTTCCCACACCCTCCTTTCCAGATGTTGGTTTGTTTTTACTCCTTAAAAATAATAATCATATTTATTAATTTTCCAATATAAACAGCCAATGAACGTACCCATCAAATCATAGTTCCAGTTACAGGTAGGTAGCCCTGTTGGTCTGCCATAGTCAAAACAAAATAAAAAAAATTAAAAAAATCCCTCCAGTAGCACCTTAGAGACCAGCTAAGTTTGTTCTTGGTATGAGCTTTCGTGTGCATGCACACTTCTTCAGATACACTGAAACAGAAGTCACCAGACCCTTATATACAGTGAGGGAGTGGGGAGGAGTATTACTCAGAAGGGTGGTGGGAATGGGGGATTGGCTGATAGGTGTGGAAAACCTGTTGGTGACTGTTAACGACTGCAATTGGTGTTACAGGAAAAAGCAAGGGGTGAGACGGCTGATGTATCTCATTATACATGACACAGCTATCTTTAGCCATCTCACCCCTTGCCTTTAAAAAGTGATCCGCAACTTTTGGATAAAGCAGGGGTCAGCAGACTTTTTCATCAGGGAGCCCGTCCACTGTCCCTCAGACCTTGTGGGGGGCTGGGCTATATTTTGAAGGGGGGAAAATGAACGAATTCCTATGCGCCACAAATAACCCAGAGATGCATTTTAAATAAAAGCACACATTCTACTCATGTAAAAACATGCTGATTCCTGGACTGTCCGCGGACCAGACTGAGAAGGCGATTGGGCCAGATCCGGCCCCTAGGGCCTTAGTTCGCCTACCCATGGGATAAAGTAATCCTTGTGAAAACTCATCAGCAGTTTAGTGCAAATTTTTCCTAATGCATTTTTGTTGACTGATTTTCTGCAAAGCTAGCATAAGCCTTTATATGTACACTTTACGCAGGAAGATGTGTTTTTGTGCTCATTCGCTTGGCTGAAGAGTTCCATCGCCAGATTCAAAACCTGCAAACGTCAAAGGTCAATGGTGATTTGGTTCACGTGTTGAGGGTTTCTCCCTCGTCCCTGCCTCCTCCTCAAGCTTGCAGACTAGTTGCATGCTTCCAAACGAAACCCGTGTATGTTTTTGGACGCATCACTTGGCGCTGCAAAATATGGAGATTTCAAAGGATGCCTGTCCTTCATTCAGTTTGCGGACCGTTTCAGAAAGTGCCAGTTAGGTAAATTCCTTTGAAATGGCCTTTTAAATACAAACGGGATCAAATGTCTCTTCCCTCCCGTGTGGCAGCCCCTCCCTTCCTCTCGAGTCTCTCCCCCCTCCCCTTGGAGATCTGTGGCTTGTCAGGGGCCTCCTAAATCAGCTTGCTGTCCTCAGCTGGGGTGAAGAATGCTACCCAAACGCCAGGGTTGAAGTAAAATTCAACGACAGTCAAGTCGACTTCTATAAGTGGTATTGGGGGACAGGCGTGTTGTCTTTTGCCTCAAGCAGAAAAAAAATGAAGGGCCATAGTTCAGTGGTTGAGCATCACACATCGCAAAAAGGGTCCCTGCCCCCAAGAACTTACAGTCAAAGTTTGGACTGGAAGCGGGTGAGGAAGGCAAGAAGGGATACCGTATGAATCGCCCCAGACCCTGTGATAATCATCCGAGAGGCCATTCTTCGTGTGCCCTTTCTATTTTTTTTTTCAAATAATTCCCCCCCAAAAAATATATCAAATTACAGCCAATTCAACATCTAACACAAATTACATCAACCATTGCTCTGCCGAGCTACGACTCCCCTCCCTCTTGTCAGCAGGTTTTCTAGTCCATTCTCATTGCGCAGTTCTTACCACTCCATATTAAACTATGTCAAAGGTTTATTCCAATCCTACTAGTGTTTTGACAGCAGATGGTGACAGCAGTCACGAAATTAGAAGACGCCTGCTTCTTGGGAGAAAAGCAATGACAAACCTAGACAGCATCTTAAAAAGCAAAGACATCACCTTGCCGACAAAGGTCCGTATAGTTAAAGCTATGGTTTTCCCAGTAGTGATGTACGGAAGTGAGAGCTGGACCATAAAGGAGACTGATCGCCGAAGAATTGATGCTTTTGAATTATGGTGCTGGAGGAGACTCTTGAGAGTCCCATGGACTGCAAGAAGATCAAACCTATCCTTTCTGAAGGAAATCAGCCCTGAGTGCTCACTAGAAGGACAGATCCTGAAGTTCAGGCTCCAGTACTTTGGCCACCTCATGAGAAGAGAAGACTCCCTGGAAAAGACCCTGATGTTGGGAAAGATGGAGGGCACAAGGAGAAGGGGACGACAGAGGACGAGATGGTTGGACAGTGTTCTCAAAGCTACTAACATGAGTTTGGCCAAACTGCGAGAGGCAGTGGAGGATAGGCGTGCCTGGCGTGCTCTGGTCCATGGGGTCACGAAGAGTCGGACACGACTGAACGACTGAACAACAACAACTAGTGTTTTTAAACTTCCTCGGTTCAATCTTAAGTATTCCACAAATTTACTCCAATCTCTTCGAAACCTCGAGTCATCCTGATTTCTGACCCTGCCGGTCAGTTTTGCAAGTTCAGCATATTCCACCATCTTTGTCTGCCACTCGTCCATCGTTGGTAATTCCTGTAATTTCCACTTCGTGTGCCCTTTCTAGAAGTCTAGTGTGCTGCAATACAATAACAAGGCCTTTTCTGTGGTGGCTCCCCATTTGTGGAATGCTCTCCCCAGGGAGGCTTGCCTGGTGCCTTCACTACACATCAAGCACTACATGTGAAAAGGATTTAGGGGTCTTGATGGACCACAGCTTAACACGAGTCCACAGTGTGATGCAGCAGCAAAAAAGGCTAACGGTATTCTAGGCTGCATCAACAGAAGTCTAGTGTACAGATCAAGGGAAGTAATAGCCCCAATCTATTCTGCCTTGGTCAGACCACACCTGGAGCTCTGTGTGCAGTTCTGGGCACCACAATTTAGGAAGTATGTTGACAAGCTGGAACGTGTGCAGAGGAGGATGACCAACATGATCAAGGGTCTGGAAACCAAGCCTTATGAGGAGCGTTTGAAGGATCTGGGTATGTTTAGCCTGGAGAAGAGAAGACTGAAAGGAGATATGATAGACATCTTCAAATATTTCAAGGGCTGCCACATGGAAGATGGAGAAAGCTTGTTTGCTCCTGCTCTGGAGGGCAGGACTCGAACCAATGACTTCAAGTTGCAAGGAAGGAGATTCTGACTAAACTCCAGGAAGAACTTTCTGACAGTGGAATGGTCTCCTTCGGTAGGTGGTGGACTCTCCTTCCTTGGAGGTTTCTAAGCAGAGGTTGGGTGGCCACCTGTCAGGGATGCTTTAGCTGAAATTCCTGTGTGGCAGAGGGTTGGACTAGATGACCCTTGGGGTACCTTCTGAATCTACCATTTTTTGATTCTGTTATTCGTCTTCAACCAGGCCTTTGATTGACTACACCATCTATGGTCTTTCAAAAGCGGGGTGAATTGGGATTGTTTTGTTTTGCTATTACGTATTTTGTGGTTTTACATTGTAAACCTTCTTTAGATGAAGGGCAGTTTATAAATTAAATAAATAAGAATAATCATACCTAGGGCTTTTTTTTTTTCAGCTGGACCTCACCGGCACTCCGTTCCGGCACCTCTCAGGTGGGAGCCATTGCCATTAGAAGAGAACAAGGGAGGCGTTCCTGGTGACTTCCGGTACCTCTCTTTCTAGAAAAATAGCCCTGACTATACCCCTTGCCGGAGACAGACAGCAGAGTGATCCTTCCTTATGCCAAGGGATTGGATGAAATCACTCATTGGCCCTCCCCACCCTTCCCCATGGGTGGCGCTGTGGTCTAAAGCACAGAGCCTAGGGCTTGCTGATCAGAAGGTCGGCGGTTCGAATCCCCGCAATGGGGTGAGCTCCCGTTGCTCGGTCCCAGCTCCTGCCAACCTAGCAGTTCGAAAGCACGTCAAAGTGCAAGTAGATAAATAGGTACCGCTCCGGCGGGAAGGTAAACGGCGTTTCCGTGCGCTGCTCTGGTTCGCCAGAAGCGGCTTAGTCATGCTGGCCACATGACCCGGAAGCTGAACGCCAGCTCCCTCGGTCAGTAAAGCGAGATGAGCGCCGCAACCCCAGAGTCGTCCGCGACTGGACCTAATGGTCAGGGGTCCCTTTACCTTTACCTTACCCTTCCCCACACGAGGCCAAAGATTCCAGGCACCTGGAAGATGGGCTACTACTCTCTCTTGCTGGCTGAGACACCTCCCTTCCCTGGGAGGAGACCCAGGAAACGAAAAAGCAGCAATGTCCAAACCTTTTCCCGGGCTCCCTTTATCAGCAGAGGCAGAGGAGATCGCGATTCCCAGCCCTCGAGATCAAGAGATCTTGGGGGAGCTCTCAGCAAAGAACGCAGGGCAGGCGCCCCTCCCTCTCCCCAGCCACCCCTTTCTCTCTCTGCCTGCCCCCCTCCTCCACCACCACCTGAAGAGGACCTTGCAGAAAAAGGGGTTCCAGCCAGCTTGCTCTTCTCCACAAATTACATTTAGATCTTCAATGCCCGGCACCGAATCTAGGAGACATATTGGTCCCCGAGACTTCAAAACAAGCTTAAATTGGAACCAGATTGCCGGAATGCTTCTTAGCTAACATTTATATTACTTCAGTTACCAAATACAGGCCCAAATCCTTGAGACTCAGCAGGGGAAGGTATAATATATTAGGAAGTAAGACGCAAGATACACACACACACACACACACACACACATTTCTCTCTGTGTTCTGGCTGCTTCTATAAATGTATAAAAAGTTTCCTCGCTCGCTCGCGAGGAAATGGCTGCAAAGCCCTGATGCCCCCGGTTTCCAAAAGTGAAAGAGCCACCCCCCCTGCCCTACATCTCTCCCCCCACCCCCAATCCCAGTCGATTGGTGTGTTTTTCTGAGGCCCTGGGGAATAGTTTGGATTACTGGCAGTAAAGATTGCTGCATTGAGTCTCGGGTATCCGAGTAGATAATTATACACATATACCTGGAGATACAGGAGCCATTGCCCCCATGAATTAACAGAGGATGAGGGGAATCTTGGGAGACCGTAAAAAAGCCTCCCCCTGAACGGATCTTGGTAAACGAATCTCTTTGGGAACCACCGGGATGGAGCTTTACCATGAATTTCAATTGTGTGCTTGAAGGGAGAAACAAGGAACCCTTTTTTGGTGTCTCGGAAGCAAGCGAAAGAAGATGGCTTCTTCCAGTGGAGTTTTCTTTCTTTCTTTCTTTCTTTATGAAAACGATGAGCACTCGCAGAGCCTCGCGTACATTCTTCTCAGTGCTTTATACAATAACCCTGCGAGGTGGGCCTGTGCGATGAGTCCCCCCGCACTGGGGGGATGAGGCCGAGAGAGTTGGTGTCGAGGTCCCCAAACCCACCCCTCAAATGAAACGCACTTCACACAGGGATTTAAGTTTAAGGTTTTTGGCATAAATTCGGCCACAACTTTATTAAAATGCAAAAGATGTGAGTGGTTGCTTAGGCATTGGTTCAGACTATCTGTCCCACTGGGGACAGAACTGACATCCACCTGCCTGTGGAAGTCCAAAAAGGGGAAACACTTTGGGGAGAGAATGGGAGATGGGGGTCTGACCCTCACCTCTCCCCTAATGCTCCCAGGGGCTGACTTGGTGCTCAGTACATGTGTACACTCTAATATTTCTCCGAAGAAAATTGTTGTTTAGTCATTTAGTCTTGTCCGACTCTTCATGACCCCATGGACCAGAGCATGCCAGGCACTCCTGTCTTCCACTGCCTCCGGTAGTTTGGCCAAGCTCATGCCAGTCGCTTTGAGAACACTGTCCTACCATCACGTCCTCTGTCATCCCCTTCTCCTTGTGCCCTCCATCTTTCCCAACATCAGGGTCTTTTCCAGGGAGTCTTCTACCTGGAAGACTGTGGAATTTGCTACCAAGGAGTGTGGTGGAGTCTCCTCCTTTGGAGGTCTTGAAGCGGAGGCTTGTCAGCCATCTGTCAGGAATGCTTTGATGGTGTTTCCTGCTTGGCAGGGGGTTGGACTGGATGGCCCTTGTGGTCTCTTCCAACTCTAGGATTCTAGGATTCTATGATTCTCTTCTCACGAGGTGGCCAAAGTCTTGGAGCCTCAGCTTCGGGATCTGTCCTTTCAATGAGCACTCAGGGCTGATTTCCTTCAGAATGGGACGTCCTATCCTTCACCTGCATGGAAGCTGGTGGCTGGCCCGATTTCCCTGCATTCAGTCTGCCTTTACCTGATGAGGAGATCGAGATCCGTTCTGGACGGTCGATTCTGCTTCTGGTTATTACGACCCGGTTACGGTAGGCTTAAGGCTCTGTAGGTCCTTGGTAAATAGCGGTGGCCTGAGGGAGCAGCTGTGTTTTTCTGCGTCGAGTGGGAAGAATGAGAACTTGGGAGGTTCCAGTTGGATGGGAGACCCGGCGCAGGAGGCCAACAACAGGCCGAGTGGGAAAACAGACTCGCATCCAGGAAACTGCCCGTCTCTCCCTGTGCAGCTGTCTTCCTTTCTGCAATGAGGATGGGCACTGGCAAGGCTCGCTCTGCTGCGCTCCATTTCAGGTCATTTAATCCACTGCAGAACAGGTATTACGTGGTACCCAGAACCTCAAAGGTCAATTGGTCCCAAGCTGCGAAGGGCTTTCTAGACTAATGGTACACTTTGAACTTGGCATGGTAGCAAATGGGCTCTCACCTGTCAGCAACTTCGCTGCAGCATTCTGCACTAACTACAGCTTCTGGATTGAGTGTGAATGAAGCACCTTCCAGCTTTCTGTTTCTGGACTAGCAGAAGGGATGGAGAAATCTTCACGTGGTCCACATGCTCGAGAAAACAGGTGAAGATGTACATAAAGGTAAAGGTAAAGGGACCCCTGACCATCAGGTCCAGTCGTGTCCGACTCTGGGGTTGTGGCGCTCATCTCGCTCTATAGGCCAAGGGAGCCAGCGTTTGTCCGCAGACAGCTTCCGGGTCATGTGGCCAGCATGACAAAGCTGCTTCTGGTGAACCAGAGCAGCGCACGGAAACGCTGTTTACCTTCCCGCTGGAGCGGTCCCTATTTATCTACTTACACTTTGATGTGCTTTCGAACTGCAAGGTGGGCAGGAGCTGGGACCGAGCAACGGGAGCTCACCCCGTGGCAGGGATTCGAACCGCTGACCTTCTGATCAGCAAGCCCTAGACTCTGTGGTTTAACCCACAGCGCCACCTGGGTCCATATATCAAATGATGTACATATATCAAAGTAAATCACATGACACAGACCGATAGTCTTTCTACATGGGTGGCGCTGTGGTCTAAACCACTGAGCCTCTTGGCCTTGCCGATCAGAAGGTCGGCGGTTCGAATCCCCATGACGGGGTGAGCTCCCGTTGCTCTGTCCCAGCTCCTGCCAACATAGCAGTTCGAAAGCATGCCAGTGCAAGTAGATAAATAGGTACCACTGCAGCAGGAAGGTAAACGACATTTCCGTGTGCTCTGGCTTCTGTCGTGGTGTCCCGTTGTGCCAGAAGCTGTTTAGTCCTGCTGGCCACATGACCCGGAAAGCTCTCTGTGGACAAATGCCAGCTCCCTCAGCCTGAAAAGCGAGATGAGCACCACAACCCCAAAGTCGCCTTTGACTGGACTTAACAATCCGGATGTTCTTTACCTTTACCTTTTTACCTTACAAAATCTCAGGCAGAGGACTTTCTTAGATTCAGTACCAGAGATCCCTTCTGTGAAGATGCGAGGGGCCAAGTATGTAATGTTGTCCACACAAAGCATGAGCTATGAGCCCGCCTCACAGTTTAATGTTGGCGTGGAGTAACTTCCCATTCAAATATCCCCAAAGACAGTGTTCTCGAAGCTACCAGTGTGAGTCTGACCAAACTACAGGAGGCAGTGGAAGACAGGAGTGCCTGGCATGCTCTGGTACATGGGGTCACGAAGAGTCGGACACGACTAAATGACTAAACGACAACAACAAATTAGCATTAGTATTAGCATTGAATTTGTATACTGCCCTATACTCGCAGGTCTCAGGGTAGTTCACAACATAAGATCAAATTATAAAAGCACAAAATTAGTAATAATAATAATAATACCCGATGTTAGGAATTGCAGAAGGGCAGATCAGATGTTGCCCCCAGGTCCGGCTTGAGGCTTCTGATCAGCATCTGGCTGGACCTGGTGAGAACCGGATGCTGGACTAGCAGAGCCATTGGCCTGATCCAGCGGGGCTTTCCTTATGTGCTGCGGGCGAGTTGTTTTAACTATGCAGCGCCTAGTTAAACAGTGGAACTCACCACCACAGGAGGCAGCAAAGGCCTTCTAAAAGAAGACTGGACAAATTCATGCAGGAGGAGGCGGCTTTCAGTGGCTAACAGCCAGGGCGGCCCTGCTCTGCCTCAACAGCCAGAGGCAGGGATGCTTCTCAATACCCGTTGCCGGAAACCGCAGGAGGGGAGAAGGCTCTTGCGGTCGGATCCTGCTTGCATGCTTCCCAATTGGGGCATCTGGTCAGACACTGTGAGAAGGGGTTGGGGGACAGCTGTTGGGACGCCCAGGCGGGCACCCACAGTGCAAGTTTTGTGCGTGCCTTGGCACCCCCAGCCCCCCAGAGGGACCACCTATGGGCGCCGCTGCCTTTTTCTTCTTCAGCGGGTGCCCCGCCATCGCTGCAAATGTCCTTGTCTTTGTGTTTGCAATTCTGAAGATCTCTGGCTCTCTCTTTGGTTTCACCTAGGGGATGGAAAAAGAGGATAAACATTTTCCGAAGAGGTGAAGGTCAAACCTTTGCACGGCACGGCAGAAGAATGGAAGGCACTTCCAGCCTAAAGTTCAACGTGCTCTCCTGGGGGGTGGGAAGGGGGTGCGTGTTACCCATCTCAGAAAGGCCAATGCAATGCTTCTATTAGTAGTTAATGAGGCAGGACCTGCAACAGATAGCCACTTTCAACTCACAAAAGCTTTCAGATTTCTCTGTTTACTTTGAGCCATTTGGGTTCATTCGAGACCTCGCAGGGGCGTTTTATCCACCAGCCCCCAGTCTCCCCCCCCCACCGCCCCGCCCCCCCCATCGCCTCCCTCCATCCCAGATAAATTGCCTTCCCTCCCACAATAGTATCGTTTACTTGACTTTATGCTTAACAAGTTTGCAGATCTGTGACAATGGAATAAAACCCTTTTTATTTTTTGAGGGACGGGGAAAGGGGGGGGGGCGGCGGCAAGAAAGAGTTGGACACCGGGGTTTTCTTTCTTTCTTATTCTTTTTTTTCTAAGGGGGGAAGAAAGAAAAAAAACACAAACCCCGAGTGTCGAAAGATAAATGGAAGAGAGAGAAAGGGAGAAAGGGAGATGGAGAAATAACAGGAAAGGCTGCATTTTTGGGAGAGATTTAAAGTTATTTGTTCCTGATTAAGCGCGCTGCTTGTTCTTTTTCAGCCATCGCTATTTTATCCATGTGATGCCCCAAAGAACTCCCTTTTGTTAAAATGTTCTCAGAACGGATAAAACTAATTTGCTGGAATGTGAAATAATCCAGAGAGCAAGCTGGACTGAGCCTAATTTTCGCAGACGGGGAACAGCAAATTAACCGGCCACATTTTCCAGTCCCTGGGGGCGCTGGGGGAGGAATTCGAGGCTTCCGAAGAAAGCCCCGGAGTTAATGGATTTGCATGAAGTTTGGCATGCTAATGGAGATTGTCTCTTGTAATGAGCTTTTAATTAGGTCTCCTTGGTGCTTGACCTTCTGGGTAAGATGCGAGCCGCTCTTCGGATGACAGCCTCCGCAACCCGCAGGTGTGAATAAACAGAGCAGGGACATTCCCTGAATTCCCAGGGCTGGCCTCACAGCTTGGCCACTTCCCCGCAGCCCCTCCACCCCCCACCCCCAGCCTTTCCCAATAACAGCCTGCCGGATGGCGGCTGCCAAGGCTGGGCCAAGACATTCGGCTGCCCAGCCCGCTGCTGCGTGCACGATCCGAGAGGCAGACCCTCAGATGCCCTGCGGAATTGCAAAGGAGACTGCCCTGCAAATCGCAGGTTGGCACAGTGTGCCGGGCTCAGGGGGGGGGGGGGGCGTCAGACCACAGGAAGAGGACTTGGGGCTGAGTTGGACCCCAGACCCGACTCTCTCATTATCACAGGAGCGCAGGAAGCTGCCTTTTGCATTAAGAATTCCATTAGATTGCCATTGTTGTTGTTGTTCAGTCGTTCAGTCGTGTCCGACTCTTCGTGACCCCATGGACAAGAGCACGCCAGGCACGCCTATCCTCCACTGCCTGCCGCAGTTTGGCCAAACTCATGCCAGTCGCTTTGAGAACACTGTCCAACCATCTCATCCTCTGTCGTCCCCTTCACCTTGTGCCCTCCATCTTTCCCAACATCAGGGTCTTTTCCAGAGAGTCTTCTCTTCTCATGAGGTGGCCAAAGTACTGGAGCCTCAAGTTCAGGATCTGCCCTTCCAGTGAGAACTCAGGGCTGATTTCATTAAGGATGGATAAGTTTGATCTTCTTGCAGTCCACGGGACTCTCAAGAGTCTCCTCCAGCACCATAATTCAAAAGCATCAATTCTTCGGTGTTCAGCCTTCTTTATGGTCCAGGCTCTCACTTCCATACATCACTCCTGGGAAAACCATAGCTTTAACTATACGGACCTTTGTCGGCAAGGTGATGTCTCTGCTTTTTAAGATGCTTTCTAGGTTTGTCATTGCTTTTCTCCCAAGAAGCAGGCATCTTCTAATTTCGTGACTGCTGTTACCATCTGCAGTGATCATGGAGCCCAAGAAAGTAAAATTTCTCACTGCCTCCATACTAATACTAATACTAATACTAATAAGAGCCCACTTTGGGCCAATAGTTGGGACTTTAAAATGATATGATAGAGACTCTTATTGGATGCATCTCATGATGTGGGGAGAGTTATCTCTTTTTAGAAAACGGCCATGGAGATTTCTAACGCAGTAAGGTTGGAAACCTAAATATATGAAATCTTATGAGCTTTTGCTAATTTCTATTAGATGTCTTTCCCATCTATTAGATGTGAGCTGGACCATAAAGAAGGCTGATCGCCGAAGAATTGATGCTTTTGAATTATGGTGCTGGAGGAGACTCTTGAGAGTCCCATGGACTGCAAGAAGATCAAACCTATCCATTCTTAAAGAAATCAGCTCTGAGTGCTCACTGGAAGGGCAGATCCTGAAGCTGAGGCTCCAGTACTTTGGCCACCTCATGAGAAGAGAAGACTCCCTGGAAAAGACCCTGATGTTGGGAAAGATGGAGGGCACAAGGAGAAGGGGACGACAGAGGACGAGATGGTTGGACAATGTTCTCGAAGCAACTGGCATGAGTTTGGCCAAACTGCGAGAGGCAGTGAAGGATAGGCGTGCCTGGCGTGCTCTGGTCCATGGGGTCACGAAGAGTCGGACACGACTGAGCGACTGAAAAACAACAACAAAATTAGATGTCTTTGCTTTTGTGATCGTATTGTTTGCAATAGTAAGGGTTTTCTTTTTTCTTTTTAAAAAATGTTTGCAATGTTGTATTTTACATTGTTGTAACCCACCTTGGGACCTTAGGGCGGAGGGTGAGTAATAAATTAAAACAAACAAACAAACAAACAACAGAGGCCTGTGCAAATAAGTACTTTCTTTTGTCTGCCCTAATTCTAAATTGCTGTCTTCAGTCCCAATAGATGCCAAGAAATAGGTAGAAGCTGAGAGAGGTGTGGGGCATTGTTTTGTCCCCCCCCCCGTTTTGTTTTGTTTCGGGGGGGGGGGCTGGGATTGCTCTGGCCCACAAAGGTGGGAGAGAAAAGTCATCGAACTAGACAGACTGCGGCGCAGAGTAATATTACAGCTTCCTCTTGCTTTTCCTCTCGCTCATAAACAGGCAGCCGGCTTCCTTCTAAAGGAGCCCCGTCTGGCGAAGCTCTGGAAATGGCAATAATTACAAGCTGATGATGGATGCCGAATGAGAGGCGGGGAGAGCCCCCCCTCCCCACAATGGCTCATATGGATGTGCAGGGAAATTACAGGCTAAATCCCTTCCTAGCTGAAGCCTTTTGGTGTTCTTAATCACAGACTTTGAACTCTGTAATAAACAGTGTTGCATTTTATCGATCAGCTTCCGTGGCAGGCAAAAGCTTCTTTTTGTTGCTGTCGCTTAAAAATACAGTGGTGCCTCGGTTTAAGTACAGTCCGGTTTAAGACCGATTCGGTTTACAAACTCCGCAAAACCAGAAACAGTGTCCCGGTTTGAGAACTTTACCTTGGTCTAAGAACGGAATCTGAATGGTGGCAGGGTACCAGCGGCGGGAGGCCTCATTAGGGAAAGCGCGCCTTGGTTTAAGAACAGTTTTGGTTTAAGAACGGACTTCCGGAATGGATTAAGTTCGTAAACCGAGGTACCACTGTACAGACCATAATCAGCTAAATCGTTGTGCTGGTGGAAGCCAATGTAATGATTCCCCTCTTCCTCTTCCTCTTCCTCTTCCTCTCCCCACCCCCACCCCACCCTTTCTAAATCTCATCAGAATAATGTACAACAGGAGAAGAGACGATATTAATCTATCGAGAAAGCAGAAATGCTGGATTTAGGTGGGGTTCCTTTATATTTTTTAAAAAATACACTTTGCATTATCATTTTTTGAATAAGTGTCTCACCAAAAGACTTCACATGGTTCCCATAAACTTGGAAGGTGGGATCCTGTGTGCAGTACACAGAACCCTCACTGTGTCCCTATTTTCCAGGGACATTCCTGAATTTACAGAAGCCATCCCATTTTCTGATTTGATCCTGGAATGACCCAATTTTCCTTAGGATATTGTTGTTCAGTCATTCAGTCGTGTCCGGCTCTTTGTGACCCCATGGACCAGAGCACGCCAGGCAGGCACTCCTGTCTTCCACTACCTCCCGCAGGTTGGTCGGACTCATGTTGGTAGCTTCAAGAACACTGTCCAACCATCTCGTCCTCTGTCGTCCCCTTCTCCTTGTGCCCTCCATCTTTCCCAACATCAGGGTCTTTTCTAGGGAGTCTTCTCTTCTCATGAGGTGGCCAAAGTACTGGAGCCTCAGCTTCAGCATCTGTCCTTCCAGTGAGCACTGGAAGGATATACCTTAGGGTATAAATATACCTTAGGGTATACCTTAGGATATACCTTAGGGTATAAATAATAAACTTATTAGTAGTAGTAGTAGTAGTAGTAGTAGTAGTAGTAGTATGGAATTGTTGTTGTTGTTCAGTCGTTCATTCGTGTCCGACTCTTCGTGACCCCATAGACCAGAGCACGCCAGGCACGCCTATCCTTCACTGCCTCTCGCAGTTTGGCCAAACTCATGTTAGTAGCTTCGTGAACGCTGTCCAACCATCTCATCCTCTGTCGTCCCCTTCTCCTTGTGCCCTCCATCTTTCCCAACATCAGGGTCTTTTCCAGGGAGTCTTCCCTTCTCATGAGGTGGCCAATGTACTGGAGCCTCAACTTCAGGATCTGTCCTTCTAGTGAGCACTCAGGGCTGATTTCCTTCAGAATGGAGAGGTTTGATCTTCTTGCAGTCCATGGGACTCTCAAGAGTCTCCTCCAGCACCATAATTCAAAAGCATCAATTCTTCGGCGATCAGCCTTCTTTATGGTCCAGCTCTCACTTCCGTACATTACTACTGGGAAAACCATAGCTTTAACTATATGGACCTTTGTCGGCAGGGTGATGTCTTTGCTTTTTAAGATGCTGTCTAGGTTTGTCATTGCTTTTCTCCCAAGAAGCAGGCGTCTTCTAATTCGTGACTGCTGTCACCATCTGCAGTGATCATGGAACCCAAGAAAGTGAAATCTCTCACTGCCTCCATTTCTTCCCCTTCTATTTGCCAGGAGGTGATGGGACCAGTGGCCATGATCTTAGTTTTTTTGATGTTGAGCTTCAGACCATATTTTGCACTCTCCTCTTATGGAATAGGACATCACTATTTTCACTGGATTGATGCTTTTGAATTCTGGTGCTGGAGGAGACTCTTGAGAGTCCCATGGACTGCAAGGAGATCAAACCTCTCCATTCTGAAGGAAATCAGCCCTGAGTGCTCACTGGAAGGACAGATCCTGAAGCTGAGGCTCCAATATTTTGGCCACCTCATGAGAAGAGAAGACTCCTTGGAAAAGACCCTGATGTTGGGAAAGATGGAGGGCACAAGGAGAAGGGGACGACAGAGGATGAGATGGTTGGATAGTGTTCTCAAAGCGACTAGCATGAGTTTGGCCAAACTGTGGGAGGCAGTGGAAGACAGGAGTGCCTGGCGTGCTCTGGTCCATGGGGTCATGAGGAGTCGGACATGACTGAACGACTGAACAACAACAACCCCTGGAGATGCAGTGAAGATATAAGGTCACCAGTATTATTCCATTAGCATGGAAAAGGTTGCATTGTGGCTTTCGGCTGTAGCCCATTGAGATGAGCATGGGAACAGCTACGTGGTAACTGAGATGAAAGCTGCTGGCTTTCTCTCTTAGCATTTCTTGGGGCTTGAGATGTGATTCCTGCATTGCAGGAGGTTGGACTAGATGACTCCTTGGGTGTCTTCCAACCAGTGCCAGATTTACATATAAGCTAAACAAGCTATTGCTTAGGGTCCCACCCTTTGGGGGGCCCAAAAAAATGAAAGGGAAAAAACTGGATGTACATCTCCAAAAATATAA
Source organism: Lacerta agilis (assembly GCF_009819535.1). Classification (NCBI taxonomy): domain Eukaryota; kingdom Metazoa; phylum Chordata; class Lepidosauria; order Squamata; family Lacertidae; genus Lacerta; species Lacerta agilis. The sequence continues at coordinate 4,811,826 of NC_046312.1, forward strand.
GATAAAAAAACAATTAAAATGAAACCTACATACAGCAACAGTGTTTTGTGTTGTGTAGGCTCCTATGGTGTAAGTCATGGGCCCCGCCTGCTAGCCTGCTCCCTCAGATATCACTGGTTTGCTCCTTTCTATATATAGGGTGCCTACATTCTGCATGGACTGGTTGCATGGCAGCGTGTGTAAATGGCTCTAGATAGCTATTAGGTCCATAAATTACCATATAGCATTTATTGAACACAAAACAACAGCGACAATTTGTTGTTGGCAAAGGACAGCTGGACATATAAAGGACCCCATTACCTTCAGTAGCTTAGGGCCTCATCAAACCTAAATCTGGCCCTGCGTCCAACTCTTCAGTTGCCTGGCTCTACTTGGTCAAGCATCTGAGTAAATCCTTCCTCGGTGTTTGTTTGTGTGACAAGCCCCATGAAGGAATGAGTTTGTTGGGTTACAAGAAGCTTCCGATCCTGTCGTCCTGCCTTCATTCACAAGCCCCGTTCCCCCCTTTCCGATTGCGTCTCTCCCCCGCCGACGTGAAATGATTTCTTTACATTTAACTGTCTCTTTCCAATACAGACCGGAATTGTTCTGAACAAAGGGCGAGCGGAATCGGTGGGAACTATATATTAAACGCAAGACAATTTGTCTAGTTTTCATTAGGCCGCTGAGTGAGACGTCGAAGCGCCTCTGTTTTTCCCAAGGTACTCGGATGTCCGCAAAAAGACCTTCATCGCCGGCCGCTACTGCCTCACTTCTCCCACCACCGAGGAAATAATGACTGGCTTTCTGCTCTTTATACTGTCAACGGTGACAGCAACCAGGAATGCTGACATTTCTTATTGTTTACAAGGGATGAACACCAACAAGGCATCCCTGATCATTAGATAAACTCTCCCAACCCTGCCTCCGCTCGGATGACCAGCCTAACCTTTTCCCGTGGTGCTTTGCTTATAATTGACGGCGAAAGACATTAGCCAGAGATGGGATCAAAAGCCGATTCCCATACAAAATAAACCAGCAAGTGGCTGTGGAGTTGAGAGCACTCAGTGCCAAATTGTACAGGCCCAACAGAGAGAGAGAGAGAGAGAGGTGGTATTTTCTGCTGGGTGCGTTTGCCACCAGACGGAAGATGCTTCGAAGAAATCTCTGAGCGCAAAAATGCAAGGAAAGTTTATGCTTCAAGTGGTGTTTTTTTTTTGCACGACCCTTGGATCAGAATCTGATCAGACTCCTAGGGTGCTATTTTTCAGGTGGGCTTTATACAGGATACCACCCTCTTGCAAAACATCAGGGACGAGGGTATAGCCCCATAAGAGAAGCTTTGCGAGCTTTAAAAGCAGCGCAGTACAATTATTAAAATACAGTGGTACCTTGGTTTGCATACGTCTTGGTCTGCAAACGTTTTGGATTACAAACACATCAAACTCAGAAATGGATGTCCCGGTTTGCAACCTTTTTTTTGGGATTAAAACTGTTATGTACTGAGTTGAATGGGATCCAAAATGCAGCTGTCTGATTGGTCCTAGAACGATAGGATTCAGAATGCAGCAGTCTGATTGGTCCTAGAACAATAGGATCCAGAATGCAGCACTCTGATTGGTCCTAGAAAAATAGGATTCAGAATGCAGCAGTCTGATTGGTCCTAGAACAATAGGACCCAGAATGCAGCACTCTGATTGGTCCTAGAACAATAGGACCCAGAATGCAGCACTCTGATTGGTCCTAGAACAATAGGATCCAGAATGCAGCACTCTGATTGGTCCCAGAACAATAGGATCCAGAATGCAGCACTCTGATTGGTCCTAGAACAATAGGATCCAGAATGCAGCACTCTGATTGGTCCTAGAACAATAGGATTCAGAATGCAGCAGTCTGATTGGTCCTAGAACAATAGGATCCAGAATGCAGCACTCTGATTGGTCCGCAGGAGCCACCCAATCCAGCTCCAGGTGGAAGTGAATCCACAACCCGATTGGCATACAGGAGTATCCCGGAATTAGCCAATCACGTAGGATTATGAACATTTTTTTTTTTTGGAGGTCCCATTGGCGAAAGCGCGCTTTGGGTTACAACCTGTTTTGGTTTACAAATGGACCTCCAGAATGGATTATGGTTGTAAACCAAGTTACCACTGTAACTGGCTACTGAAGAAAATGTTAAGCAACTGCATAGCTTTGGAGTTTTTGCACCACAAACTTGTTCCTTCTGCAAAAAAAGAGAGAGGACTCTTTGCAGTAAGGAAAATGCTGGCAAAACACACTGGAAAGTGTAGGATAATAATTGCTCCATGCAAAGTCATACAGCCTCCCTGAAAAGAAATCTGAACAAATGCATTATTATTATTATTATTATTATTATTATTATTATTATTATTTGTACCCAGTCCAACTGTCTGGTTTTCCCCAGCCACTCTGGGCGGCTTCCAACAAAAGATTAAAATACAATAATTCATCAAATATTAAAAGCATCCCTAAACAAGGCTGCCTTCAGATGTCTTCTAAATGTCAGATAGTTGTTTATTTCTTTGACATCTTATGGGTGGCCATTCCACAGGGCAGGTGCCACCACCAAGAAGGCCCTTTGCCTGGTTCCCTGTAACCTCACTTCTTGCAGGGAGGGAGCTGGACCTCAATGTCCAGGCTGAACGATGGGGGTGGAGACGCTCCTTCAGGTATACTGGACCGAGGCCATTTAGGGCTTTCAAGGTCAGCACCAACACTTTGAATTGTGCTCAGAAACCTACTGGGAGCCAATGTAGGTCTTTCAGGACCGGTGTTATGTTATGTGGTCCACAGTCCCCTCAAACAGATTGGGATGAATGCCAGATGGGCGGGGTATAAATAAATAAATAATTATAATTATAATTATAAAACAGGTAGCCGAGAAGTGACCTTTGTCTATATGGATCATTCTCTTCCCGCCTGGTTTAGAACTTTAATGCCAAAGTCTTGGAGCCTCAACTTCAGGATCTGTCCTGCTAGTGAGCACTGAGGGCTGATTTCTTTAAGGATGGATAAGTTTGATCTTTTTGCAGTCCATGGGACTCTCAAGAGTCTCCTCCAGCACCATAATTCAAAAGCATCAATTCTTCGGCGATCAGCTTTCTTTATGGTCCACCTCTCACTTCCGTACATCACTACTGGGAAAACCAGAGCTTTAACTATATGAATCATTGGGAGCCTTAAAAACGTGCTCCTGACTGCGGATTGGCAAGGAAAAGTAGGCTCCACCTCATGCCCTTTAAAGTGACTTGAAGGGCTTTTTGCAAGTCCTGTGCGGTGCTTTGACGTCCCAGCTGTGGGGCTTCAATGCACCCAATCCCCTGATGTCATTGAGTAGCAGCTGAGTGGCCACACAAACAAAAATCCGTTTGGCCTCAGAGTGTCATAGTGGGGAGCAGTCAGTAAAAAAAAATGTTTAAAAATATTTTATAATTATTATTTTTTAATGTTGGGGGGGGGTTTGAAGAACATTTGGGCACCACTGCATTTAACAGGAGACGTAAGATCATAAGATGAGTCCTTCTGGATCAGGCCAGTAGCCCTTCTAATCCAGCATCTCATTCTCACAGTGGCCACCCAGATGCTCAGTCAGTAGAGCATGAGACTCTTAAACTCAAGGTCTTGGGTTCGAGTCCCACATTGGACAAAATTTCCCTGCGTCGGAGGGGGTTGGTATAGATGACCCTCGTGGTCCCTTCCAACTCTGCAGTTCTATGAAACATGCAAGCAGGATCTGAGGACAAGAGCCCTCTCCCCTCTTGTGGTCAGAGGCAGAACTAGCTGCTCTGGCACCCGGAGCAGCACACATGCTGTGCACCCAGGGGTGGGGGGCACCGCCCACGGCGAGCATCCCAGGGATTTCACCCGGGGCAGGCCGCACCTACCACACACCCCCTTCCTCCGCCAGTGCTTGTGGTTCCCAGCAAGTGGTATTCAGAAGCATGGCTGCCTCCAAGTCCAACTGTGGACACAAGCATCATGGCTAGCCATGACGGCTAGTAGCCACTGGCAACCCTCAGCCCGGCGACAGCCCTCCCCGTCAGAGGACTGCCTTCTCTAATGTAGGCCACCCGGTCACCCTACATACGGGCTCAGAAAGGAATCTGAGCATTGCAAACAGAGTTTCGCCCCCCATCCCTTAGGTCCATAGTTTTGGAAAGAGGTTCGAAAAAAAGGAAATAGTGAAATTGCACGCTTTGTTTGTTATCTTAATCTCGTGCATTTAATATCCTTTTCTCCTCTTCAGCTGCCTCCACCCGCCGCCACCCCCCACCCCCCGCTCCCTCCCTTGCTCCAGCACCTTCCGAAAGCGCAGCCAACACTGTGGTCAAACAGAGTTCAGAGTTCTTGCTAATGAGCCCAGCTCTGAGGCTCTCCCAGCAGCCAGCCGCTCTTTTCAGAAATTGCACCAGTCCACGCTCCAGGGATCTGTTTCCTCTCCACTTCAGCTTGATGGAGAGGAAGAAAATATATCCTTCTCTTCTGTATGCCCTCGCATGCCCTCCTCCTCGGAGCACTTCAAGGCTCTCTGCGTCTTTCTGGGCAAATGTTAGCGTTGCAGGGTCACCTCCAGGTTGTGCGTTTGTGTTTGTGTGAATTCAAACGCACACTGGAACGTCAGGTTTGCACAGTTAAAAGTGGGTGGAACAAGGGGAAGGGTTTTTGTTTCGTTCTTGCTTTGATCATATATTTTGTGTCCTCGTTTTCTGTTTTTATGATGTCGACCGCCCCATGATCTTCCCATGAAGGGCAGTCTGCAAATTTAATAAAAAAAATAATTATTAAAGGGCTCTCTCTCATCTAAGTGCAACAAACCTGCTTTAAAAACAGAGAATCACATATGTTCCAACATTTATCTGATGAAAATAGGGGCATATTATTCAACAACAATGAGGGTGAAAGAGGAGAGTGCAAAATATGGTCTGAAGCTCAACATCAAAAAAAACTAAGATCATGGCCACTGGTCCCATCACCTCCTGGCAAATAGAAGGGGAAAAAATGGAGGCAGTGAGAGATTTCACTTTGTTGGGCTCCGTGATCACTGCAGATGGTGACAGCAGTCACGAAATTAAAAGACGCCTGCTTCTTGGGAGGAAAGCAATGACGAACCTAGACAGCATCTTAAAAAGCAGAGATATCACCTTGCCGACAAAGGTCCGTATAGTTAAAGCTATGGTTTTCCCAGTAGTAATGTACGGAAGTGAGAGCTGGACCATAAAGAAGGCTGATCGCCAAAGAATTGACGCTTTTGAATTATGGTGCTGGAGGAGACTCTTGAGAGTCCCATGGACTGCAAAAAGACCAAACCTATCCATTCTGAAGGAAATCAGCCTTGAGTGCTCACTGGAAGTTGAGGATCCAATACTTTGGCCACCTCATGAGAAGAGAAGACTCCCTGGAAAAGACCCTGATGTTGGGAAAGATGGAGGGCACAAGGAGAAGGGGACGACAGAGGACGAGATGGTTGGACAGTGTTCTCGAAGCTACTAACATGAGTTTGGCCAAACTGCGGGAGGCAGTGGAAGACAGGAGTGCCTGGTGTGCTCTGGTCCATGGGGTCACGAAGAGTCGGACATGACTGAACGACTGAACAACAACAACATTCAACAACAACAACAACAACAACAACAACAATTTATTTATACCTCGCCCATCTTACTGGGTTGCCCCAGCCACTCTGGGCAACGTCCAACATATATAAAAACATTAAACATTACAGAACTTCCCTCTACAGCTCTGCCTTCAGATGTCTTCTAAAGGTTGTATAGTTACTTATCTCTTTGTATAATTACTTATCTCTATACCTTCCAACATTTCTCCAAAGAAAATAGGGACATTCTAAGGAAAAGCGAGTCATTCTAGGATCAAATCAGAAACTGGGATGGCTTCTGTAAATCCGGGACTGTCCCTGGAAAATAGGGACACTTGGAGGGTCTGAAATCGTGGACTTTTTTCTGTTTGGAAAGCGAAGGGGGAATGCAATGAGTAGCGTGGGATGAACAAGTGATTGATCCCCATCAATGGGAGGGATGCCAGAGGTGTGAACTTGCTCCCACAGATGCAGTGATGGCCGTCATCTTGTGTACCATTAAAAGAGCACAGGACAAACTGATGGAGGATAAAGCTATGCTTAAATCCTGGGACATTACTGGTGGGTGAACCAGTGGTCTTCTCTTTGGCAATCCCTCATAGCCGAGTAAGGTTGTCTTCCATAAACACGGTTTTAACAATGAGTCCGTAAGTGACTGTGGAGGCCAGTTCTGGATCCTTCCACAGTGGGGACATAGGTTTCCGGGTGGGAGCTGATCACGGTGAGGGTTTGCCAAACGTGCCTTCCTCTTAGCACATTTCTCCCTTGCGTCCCTCTCTTTGTGACCCTATGGACCAGAGCACGCCAGGCACCCCTGGGGTGTCTTCTCTTCTCGTGAGGTGGCCAAACTACTGGTGAACCAATAATATGGTCTGGCATTAGGCAGGTTCCGTGCTCTTAATATATTCAATAGTATATGGGTTGGTGGGTCTGTTAATCTGTTGTGCCTCTGGTAATATTCCCCTCCAGGACTGCTGCTGGGGCTTCCTGGAGTTGTAGTCATTAACACCTAGACAGCATAAATCCAGCAACCAGTCACATTTATTTATTTATTGAATTTATATACTGCCCTATACCCGGAGGACTCAGGGCGGTACACAGAAAAGATCACAGTTTATAAAATAAAAACAATAACAATAACAATAACCCAATAACAACAACCCGCCCCCCAAAAAAACACATTTTAAAAGAGCATAGGATGTCAATCGAATCAACCAAAGGCCTGGTTAAAAAAGGAACGTTTTTGCCTGGCGCCTAAAGGTGTATAATGAAGGCGCCAGGCGAACTTCCCTAGGGAGAGCATTGCACAGACAGGGAGCCACTGCAGAGAAGGCCCCGTTCTCGTGTTGCCACCCTCCGGACCTCTCGAGGAGGAGGCACACGAAGGAGGGCCTCAGAAGATGATCTCAGGGTCCGGGTAGGTTCATATGGAAAGAGTCGCATGCCAGTTCCCCAATGAGACCCTGCTCCCTTTTGCATGCTGTTGCACCAAACTGCATGCATGGGAACTCTGGTCTCCATAGGCATTCCTTAGTAGCACTGCAAATGGAACCTTGCATGCCCCGAGTGCCCCTTCGCCCTGTTGTTTCCTTGACCCAGAAGAGAACAAGGAGGACTGTTCCCTCCACCAGATGGCACTGCAGTCTAGCATGAACTATATCATAGATAAGTGATTTCTACGCTCAGGGTCGGGACCAGCTAGTAGTATGGGCCATGGGAAGCCTGAGAGCAAGCGAGACGAGGAATGTGTTGACTTTGGAGTTGATAGAGAGTCAGCCCAGAGAGACAGGCAGGAAAACCCTCAACATGCAAAAAACAACAACCCCGAAACTACTGACTGCATCCCTTGAGGATGGGAGCGACTAGCCTAGTTCAAGATTATTGCCATGTCATCTGACAGGCACTTTTGAAGAGCTTCCAAGCTGCGGAAAGAATAAATCTCAAGGCGAAACATCTTTATTTCTTACAATCTGCTATGTGTGCAGATCACCACTGATATAATATGATGTCTGTTTCATTGGAAGGCTATTTGTAAAAAATGATGGCCTCCTAAAAGTTTGATGGGGTATTTGTAGGTGGTCTTCTGTCATGGTGATCACCTGCCCTGGCAGGTGGGCATCTCTGAAGGACACTTGGACCACTGGCCTTTGCTACAGAGCTTCACCTGCAATGTCCAGTGGCCAAAGGGAGGACAGAGTTGCCATATCTACTGGAACTCCATGTTCTGATACCAAGGCAGAAGGATCACACAGGTGGACATCTGCCTGTAATAACCTTCGGCAACCTGGTGTCCTCCAGTTGTTGTTGGACTACAACTCCCACCAGCCCCAATGAGCACTGGCTAAGGATGATGGGAGTTGTAGTCCAACAGCATCTAGAAGATACCAGATTGCTGAAGGTTGCTCTGACGTATGATGAACTTTCTGATGGTAAGAGCTGTTCGAAAGACAAACAGAAGGTGGTCGGCTCTCCTTCCCCTAGCTGTCAACTTTTCCCTTTACTCGCGAGGAATCCTATTCGGAATAAGGGAATTTCCCAAAAAAAAAGTTTGAGTGGCAGACAAAGATGGTGGAATATGCGGAACTTGCAAAACTGACCGGCAGGGTCGGAAACCAGGACGATTCAAGGTTTCAAAGAGATTGGAGTAAATTTGTGGATTACTTAAGATTGAACTGAGGAAGTTTGAAGACACTAGCGGGATTGGAATAAACCTTTGACAAAGGTCAATAGATTGAAACTGTAAAAACTGCGCGATAGGATTGGATTAGAAAACCTGCTGACGAGAGGGAGGGGAGTCGCAGCTCGGCAGAGCAATGATTTAAATGTGTATGTTTGTAGATGTTTTATTTGATGTAATTTGAATTAATTGGAAAATAATAAAATTGTTTTTTTTTAAAAAAAAGGGGGGGGAGTTGACAGCTATGCTCCTTCCTTGGTTTTTAAGCAGTGGTTAGATGGCCACCCGTCGGGGATTCTTTAGTTGTGATTCCTGCACTGCAGGGAGGTTGGACTAAACGGCCTTTGGGGAGCTCCTTTGAACTCTATAATTCTATCCCCACTCACAAAATGCCTTTTTCGTGATGTAAAAGACGTTTTTCATGCCACACATTTCCCTATTCTTGCTCCAGCCCTTGGTGGCTAAGGGAAGACACCAGCACCACTCGAGGTGAAGCCAGACAAAGCGAGTTGTCAGAAAACGCACCCAGCAGACAAAAGGATCTCCCTGGTTCCTCTGCGCAATCCCATATGCTGGCATACGGTAAACAAACAAAAAAAAGGGAAGCCCGTGATTCTGAGATGCTGCTTATCTCTCGCCCTTTGATTATCTTCTGTGGTAATGAAGTCAAGACGTGGTGTTTAGTTTACACAGAGCAATTAGGAGTTTCATTTCCTTGCATGATTCATCTCGGAGAGATCAGGCAATGCCAGAAAAACAAAAATTGGGCTGGGGGAGGGGAGAACGGATAGGCAATATCCAGCCAGACGAACTGGAAAGTAATTTAAGATGGTGCACGTTTGGGTTCAGATTACAGGGCTTTGCAGATTTACAGTGTTTGAAAGAGTTAAAATGATATACCAGTGTATAATGAATTGGGGGGGGGGGAATGTAAACAGATGAAAACATTAGCAGGGTTTTAACCTCACCTGTAATGTAGCAAACACTATGTACAATATGGACTGATACAAAATATAGATTATGAAAGAATATGCAGTTGAAAATGTTGACAATAGAACCCATGGAGGGGAGGGTGAATCAGATAAATATCTATATACGGATATGTATTTCGTGTTGTTATAACTCATGGGTTGGCAAACTAAGGCCCGGGGGCTGGATCCGGCCCAATCGCCTTCTAAATTCGGCCTGTGGACAGTCCGGGAATCAGCGTGTTTTTACCTGAGTAGAATGTGTGCTTTTATTTAAAATGCATCTCTGGGTTATTTGTGGGGCCTGCCTGGTATTTTTACATGAGTAGAACGTCTGCTTTTATTTAAAATGCATCTCTGGGTTATTTGTGGGGCATAGGAATTCATTTTTTCTTCTTCCCAAAATATAGTCCACCCCCCCCCCCAAAAAAAAGGTCTGAGGAACAGTGGACCAGACCCTGCTGAAAAAGTTTTCTGACTCCTGTAACTCTACACTTGTAAAATCAAATTAAAATGATTTAAAAAAACAACAGCTGTTCAATATCTAAATTCATTGACTGGGGTAGGAAACCCTAGCAGCTGACAGTCGGAGTCTTGCAAAAGGAAATTTGGAAGAAACAGCCGATGTCTTGAGAGGAGTTGCCGATTTCTTGAAGCACAGAACTGGAAGAGGTTGGTTGAATTTTCTGGTCAGTCCAGGCACTTACAAGTGTTGATATCTAAAACGTACCCAGGGATTAAATGTTCTAGAACCAGGGTTGAGAAATTAGCTGGCTGGGGCTTGCAATGGTGCCAAATTATTCAGACGGACCGTGAGGAACTCCAAAATAATATATCCAAACTGGTTGAAGGGGATTAAAGGGGGCGCGTATACAAGGTTCTGTGTAAGTAAGTGTAAAGCAACGTGAAAGATGAAAAGTTATTTTGCAAGTGTGCTGGTTGGGTGCATAGCTAGGAAATAGATCTCGGGGTTGTGTGAATAGATAGTTGAAGTAAAGTTCAGGAGACTGCAAATCCCAGGTGTTGAAAGACCAAGGAAATAAGATGAAACAGGTGATAATAATGTCATAGTATCAGGGGCGGAGCAAGGGGGCAGGGGGTGGGCCGCCCCGGGTTCCAAGGGAGGGGGGTGACACTTCGGCGGCATGCGAGCAGGCTGCAGGGTGAGGCCACTCCACTATGTGGCTTGCCTGGGTCCCGCCCGGCGCTGCCACTATGGCACGACATGCATGCACAGTGCATTGTACGCATGGCGCATGGCGCATGCGTCGGACATAGCAATGCTGCGCGCGCGCGCCGCCGCTGGCTCCCCGGGTTTGCCGCCCCAGGTGACTGAACAGCTCAGTACGCGCCTGCATAATATAAATCTGTGGTGGAGCCGTAGTTAGAATCCCAAGTACAGATCTGATCACCCCATCTCAAAAATGACAGTGCAGATTTGGGAAAGGTGAAAAAAGGGCAAGGAATATGACGGAGGGAAGATCTCTAGGAGGAAAAATCTATAAAGTGGGGCTATTTAAGGTAGGGAAAATGTTTGCTAGGAGTAGAAATTTATACATTTCAACATCCTGCAAAGAAGGTGGGCCGAGAGAATGTCTAATGTTCCTGCTATGTTCAGTGATGGAGTTACAAAAAGAATAACTTATTCACACAACACACAATTAATGGAGTTTGTTGGCACAAGATTGTGTGCAGAATGAGGTGGCTTTAAAAGATTAGACACTTTCACTTATCTTGAAGTGAGTCCCGTTGACCTCAGCTGAACTTACTTCTGAATAGGTATGGATGGATTGGCCTATCCTTGTTTCATTTCAGCCTTGCACTCTTGTTAATGATTTTATAGCAGGTCAGTTTTGCAGCATTCAAGCAGACCTCCGTCCTTCCCTGTTTTCTGCAGAAATAATACATTTCTTAAAACAATAAACACACTATTAGAAAACCAATTCTGAACTAAAACCCCACCCTTTGTCACTTTTGTTTGACAGCTTCCCCCATTAAACCTCCCAACCCATGTTGCTCTCCTCTCTGTGCTCATCATCCAACAGTGTCTTCAGGGAGAACAGATGCAAAGATTGCATTTAGACCTGTGAGAGCGCAAAATATGGTCTGAAGCTCAACATCAAAAAAACTAAGATCATGGCCACTGGTCCCATCACCTCCTGGCAAATAGAAGGGGAAGAAATGGAGCCAGTGAGAGATTTCACTTTATTGGGCTCCATGATCACTGCAGATGCTGACAGCAGTCACGAAATTAGAAGATGCCTACTTCTTGGGAGGAAAGCAATGACAAACCTAAACAGCATCTTAAAAAGCAGAGACATCACCTTGCCGACAAAGGTCCGTATAGTTAAAGCTATGGTTTTCCCAGTAGTGATGTATGGAAGTGAGAGCTGGACCATCAAGAAGGCTGATCGCCGAAGAATTGATGCTTTTGAATTCTGGTGCTGGAGGAGACTCTTGAGAGTCCCATGGACTGCAAGAAGATCCAACCTATCCATTCTCAAAGAAATCAGCCCTGAGTGCTGACTGGAAGGACAGATCCTGAAGCTGAGGCTCCAGTACTTTGGCCACCTCATGAGAAGACAAGACTCCCTGGAAAAGAACCTGATGTTGGGAAAGATGGAGGGCACAAGGAGAAGGGGACAACAGAGGACGAGATGGCTGGACAGTGTTCTCGAAGCTGCTAACATGAGTCTGACCAAACTGCGGGAGGCAGTGGAAGACAGGAGTTCCTGGCGTGAACTGGTCCATGGGGTCACGAAGAGTCGGACACGACTAAACAACTAAACAACAACAACAAATTTTAGGCTCTAAGTAGAGCATGGAGATTTGGGTGAATCAGTCCTTTGGTATAAGCCGTGGCAAGGAAGCTCCTCTCCAAGGACAAAGTGCATCGACAGGGTGTGTGAGAAAGAGAGTTGATAGCCAAAAATGGAGGGGGGAGATGCCTGGAGTTGCAGCTGTTTTGAAAAGGGGGGGAAAGCTAATTAACGTCTGTGCAGATAAGTGTTTGTGAATTCCCTAGTGTTGCGGGGAGAGGGGAGGTAGCCCTGGGAGCGAAGGCCTTCCGGGATTCTCCAACGGAGCAAATCCCAAATTATTTTGTTCCAGCGGTGCCTGTTGCATCCAACCCCCACCCCCACCCCCTTTCTTTTGCTTTCCCAGGGGGTTCATCACTAATCTTCAAGTAGGAAGTTATTCATCTTTATTGCTAGCTGGTCCTCCGTGGTGGTCGGCGGTTAACAATCTTTTCATTGCTTCTGTGTTTAGCTGTTCTTTGACATGATAGGCATCAGCTGCACTCCGGCGAGCTCACTATTTGTGCAACTTAATTGCTTGCTTCCTTTAATATGGCCGGATTCCCACCCACCCACCCTCCCTTTTCTGAGCAAGGCTGTTGGAAGGTGGAGGGGGAAAGATTCGGGACAGAGCTCTCCCCCGCTAATTAACCTTCCTCCCAAATGCATTAGTGGGACAGGTCAAATAACTGGGGAGTGTTAAGTGTGTCATTAGGATGCTGTTTCTCCACTGGGGAGGGAGATGGAGCTTGCAGGCCAGTGACTCTGTGGAGAACCCATGGTCTAGGGGAGGAGGAAGTTCAGTCGGTGTTGGGTTCTCAACCCCTAAGGCCACCAATAAAAAGACCAGCCTTGCAGTGTTTGCCTCTCGTGTGCCTAGATTACTAGCCTAGCCCCCCTAAAAAATACCCTCCAACATTTCTCTGGTGAAAATAGGGGTGTCCTATTCCATAATAGGACATAATAAAAAGATGGAGGGCACAAGGAGGGCACTTCAAAATGACCTTAACAGATTAGAGAACTGGGCCAAAGCAAACAAGATGAATTTTAACAAGGAGAAATGTAAAGTACTACACTTGGGCAAAAATAAAAATAAATGAAAGGCACAAATACAGGATGGGTGACACCTGGCTTGAGAGCAGTACATGTGAAAAGGATCTAGGAGTCTTGGTAGACCACAAACTTGTCATGAGTCAACAGTGTGATGCAGCAGCTAAAAAAGCCAGTGCAATTCTGGGCTGCATCAATAGGAGTATAGCGTCTAGATCGAGGGAAGTAATACTACCACTGTATTCCGCTCTGGTCAGACCTCACCTGGAATACTGTGTCCAGTTCTGGGCACCACAGTTCAAGAAGGATACTGACAAGCTGGAACGTGTCCAGAGGAGGGCATCCAAAATGGTCAAAGGCCTGGAAACAATGCCTTATGAGGAACGGCTTAGGGAGCTGGGTATGTTTAGTCTGGAGAAGAGAAGGTTAAGGGGTGATATGATAGCCATGTTCAAATATATAAAAGGATGTCATCTAGAGCAGGGAGAAAGCACTACAGCGCATGCGCGAGCGGCGAAACCCGGAAGTAACCCTTTCTGATACATCTGGGTTGCCGTGGGACGCAACCTGAAAAAACGTAACATGAAGCAAACATAACATGAGGTAGGACTGTACTACTACAGCGATACCTCGGTTTAAGAACAGCCCTGTTTAAGAATGATTCGGTTTACGAACTCCGCAAAACCGGAAGTAGTGTCCTGGTTTGAGAACTTTAACTCAGTCTAAGAATGGAAGCCAAACAGTGGATGGGGAACCGGCGGTGGGAGGCCTCATTAGGGAAAGGGCGCCTCAGTTTAAGAACGGTTTCATCTTAAGAATCACGGTACTACTAATAATAATAATTTTATTTTTTATACAACACCCATCTGAATGGTTTGCCCAAGCCACTCTGGGCAGCTTCCAATATATATTAAAACATAATAAAACATTTTAAAATTTCTCCATCCAGGGCTGCTTTCAGATGTCTTCTCAAGGTTGTGTTGGCTCTAGGGTCACATAACTCCATACCCTCCAACATTTCTCAGATGAGAATAGGGAAGTCCTAAGGAAAAGCGGGACATTCTGGGATTAGATCAGAAACTCGGACGGCTTCTGTGAATCCGGAACTGTCCCTGGAAAACAGGGACACTTGGAGGGTCTGGAAAGAGGAAATGCATCCACAACAAAAGAAAAGAGCGCAGATCTGCAAAAATAAATAAATCAGCATATTTTATTGAATTTCTTCTTCTTTGGCGATCACTCATAGCCGAGGAAGATTGTCTTCCATAAACACGGTTTTAACAGTTACAGTTAGGTAGCCGTGTTGGTCTGCCATAGTCAAAATAAAATATAAAATATAAAATAATCCTTCCAGTAGCACCTTAGAGACCAACTAAGTTTGTTCTTGGTATGAGCTTTCGTGTGCATGCACACTTCTTCAGATACGGTTTTAACATTGTGTCTGTAAGTAACTGTGGAGGCCAGTTCTGGATCCACATGTCCTTCCACAGTGGGGACAATGGTTTCCGGGCGGGAGTTGATCACAGTGTGGATTTACAAAGTGTGCCATTCTCTTAGCATGTTTCTCCCTTGCGTCCTGAGTTCGAGTGTGTTCAAAGCCCATGACACCTTTGGTAAAGGCTGTTCTCCAACTGGAGCGCTCTCAGGCCAGTTTTTCCCAATTGTCGGCGTTTAATTACATTTTTTTAGATTTGCCTTGAGAGAGTCTTTGAACCTCTTTTGTTGACCACCAGCATTACACTTTCCATTTTTAAGTTCGGAATAGAGTAGTTGCTTTGAAAGACGATCATCAGGCATCCGCACAACACGACCAGTCCAACGAAATTGATGTTGAAGAATCATTGCTTCAATGCTGGTGATCTTTACTTCGTCTAGTGCACTGGTATTAGTTCTCCTGTCTTCCCAAGTGATATGTAACATTTTTCGGACTCACCATGGATGAATCCTTCAAGGAGTTGTAGCTGGCGTTTATAAGTGGTCCATGTTTCACAAGCTTACGGTTAGGTTGGTAGTACAATAGCTTTTTAAACAACCATTTTGGTTTCCCTGTGAATGTCTTGGTCCTCAAACACTCTACACTTCAAATGGGAGAAAGCTGTACTCAGAGCTCAGGCGATGCTGGATTTCAGAATTTATAATTGCCAAAAACTGGAAAACTGAAGAACTACCAACAGTGGAAGACTGGCAGATGAAGTTGATTGAGTATATGGAACTCACAGAACTGACCGCGAAACTCCGAGACCAGAGGGAGGAGAAGGTGCAAGAAGACTGGAAGAAATTTAAAGAATATCTGAAACAACGTGCAAAGTTAGATATTTGAAATTGAAATCAGTGGATATTATAGGCGATAGTATTAAAATGTTAGTTTAAAATAGAATATAAGAAGATAGAATTGTGATTTTTTTTTCATTTTTTTATTTCTGTTAAGAATAAGGTGATAGATATAAGACGATAGATAAGGATTAAGATTAGTTGTAAAAGAAGAATCAAAGTAGTTACAAAGTTACTACAGTATATTTGAAATGAACGCAGAAGAGAGGACGTGAGGAAGTCCCCCAAGTAAGATTTTAAATAAGATTAAAATAGTTAAATAGGTGTTTTGTTGTTTTAGGTGTGTTTTATGTATTGTATAAGTCTTTTTGTTTGTATTTTGTAGTTTGTATTGTGTACGTATTTTTTCTTTTTCTTTTTTCTTTTTTCTGTATTTCTTTAAATACCAATAAATTCCTTATAAAAAACCAGAATTTATATACCGTCCTATACCCGGGGGTCTTAGGGCTCACTCTGACTTGGGCCATATTTTGATCATTTTGTGTTCTGATTAACCCTCCTGTGTGTCCGACAGCTTTTCTCCTTTTTCTGCTGCTGCGCCCTTTCAAAAACCAGATATATCCCGCTGAACTCCAGCTCAGTTAAGCAAAATATCTCTTCGGATTTCACATGCGCCTGATAAGATCCAATTCAGCAGGTACGATCGGATTTTCACAAGGCACAGAACAACGAGAGAAGCTCTTGAATCCAGGCGAATTAATCAGAAATTGAGGTTGGGGGAAAGGGGGGGAACTGAGATGAACTGAAACAGATCTGACCATCCTTACTTTGGAGTAAACATATAGGATTGCACATCTAGGTCTTGCCGCGTGAGTTGCCTGTATGGTTTATCACAGGACAGAATCTGTTCCGAGCGCTTTTACTTGGTATTAGCAGAACAGGATAGCTGATGTTCGTGGGGAATGCTTTTCCCACAATGCCAGGAAATTCAGAATTTGGCCTGTGGTGGAATTTTATTCCACAGAATCCTTGCTGCATGAAAAAAAAAGAGTTCAGTGGGGTTTCTTCCCCTGTGGTTAAAAACATTCTTGGAAGGGGGGAAAAGGAGGAAGTTTCTCCGCCACAACCAGGGACACGGAGGCAGGGAATGTTTGCTGAATGGCATGGATTTGATTGTTTGGTTCATTTCTATGTTTTGTTTATTTCCTAAAATGATTAAATAGATCAAGGTTTTTTGTTTTTTTAAGAAAAAGAGGCCCGGAGAAACTGCTTTTGTGGTTATTTCCACTGCTCGAAATTAAATTGTATTCTTCTGTTTACAGGTAGGTAGCCGTGTTGGTCTGCCGTAGTCAAAACAAAATAGAAAATAAAAAAATCCTTCCAGTAGCATCTTAGAGACCAACTAAGTCTGTTATTGGTATGAGCTTCCGTGTGCATGCATTTCGTATCTGAAGAAGTGTGCATGCACACGAAAGCTCATTCCAAGAACAAACTTAGTTGGTCTCTAAGGTGCTACTGGAAGGATTTTTTTTTATTTTTTATTCTTCTGTGTTATTATATCTTCTCCTCCAGACTGCAAATTTCATCAAGTGCTACTGAAAAAAAAAAAGGCTTTCAAGGGAGACCATCATTTTATTTTTCAGATGCAACGATTTCAAGTAAGGATCCTTTTGCCCATGTTGAGCAAAAGATTCCTGCATTGCAGGAGGTTGGACTGGATGGCCCTTGGGGTCCCTTCCAAATCTACAATTCTACAATCCTATGATCCAATAAGAAATGTACAAATGAATCCCGTGATCATGAAATCGGCTGGGTGAGGGACCTGATCTCATCAGGCCTCTTAAAACAGCAAGAGTGGATTTGCCCCCACCCAACGCCTGGGTTGTTGAAAGTGATGGGCTGAACAGCCACTTGCATCCTGCTTCAGCCTTGCTGGCATTCAGTCAGAGTCTCTGCATCCCATCCCATCTGTTTGTAGACATTTTGCACACTTTGTAAAATGCACACTCTCCCATGTATTCTGTCAGGAAACCCCCCTCCCCACGACAGGTAGCATCCCAGGAGAGCTTGCAGTACAGGGAACCACCCCCTTTGTTCACCAGTTCGTCATCCCCCTCCTCTGCAGGAAGCGATCATTCCTCCAGTGGGGAGGGGGAGTTAGAGGCAGGAAGTCGGCGCTGGGGCTGTGAAGAGATCGCAGAGCCTGAGCACCAAGGGGGAAGCGGGGAACAGGGACAGTTTCCCGCACCCAGGTTCGCAGACAGGAAAGACGTGGAAGGGGGAGGCGGGGGTTCAGGATCCCGCGCCTCTTTTGCTGGACAAAGAACCGGAAGGGTTCATTCCCGGACTCAGCAGAGGGATGAGATGGACGTTTGAACTTTTGCTCCACTGTAAATATCTGCACAATAAAGAACTTATTTTTTAGAAGTTCTGCGTTCGGCTGATTTCTCATGAGCAACCACTGAACGTCCTTACATATTCACTAGTAAAACGTGTATTTTGTATGCATCTTTTACATTACACACACACACACACACACACACACAGTTTCTGCACCGAAACTGCACTGCAAATCCAGAGAAATGTGTATTTTGACTGGGAGTTTCATTCCAATCTGCAAGGAGGTTTGGGATTATCAGGTCAGCGCGCTGTGAAAAGAGAACCAAATGATTTCCTCCCCCATCTCTAGCCATAACCAGATTGTGGGGACAGGGAACATTTTAATTGCAGAGGTGATTGAATTACCTCTTACCGATGGAGTCCAAAATATGACAGAGGTCACTTTAATCTGCAAAGTGGGAGAAATGTAGCTGATAGCCCTCGGGTGTTTTAGGATAAGGCTGTCCAAACCTCTTTTATAACCACCCAAGTTAAGAATCTTAGAATCATAGAGTTGCAAGGGACCCCAAGGATCATTTAGTCCAACCCCCTGCAATGCAGGAATCTCGGCTAAAGCAACCATGACAGATGGCCATCCAACCTCTGCTTAAAAACCTCCAGGGAAGGAGAGTCCAGAACTGTCACTGTTGGTGGTCGTCACTGAATCCTGTGGAAGTGAGTTCCATAGCTGAACTATACGTTGTGTGAAGAAGTACTTTTTCCCATCCTGAATCTTCCAACGTTCAGCTTCATTGGACGTCCCTGTTAAGTTCCAGTGTTATGAGAGAAGGAGAAAAACTATTCTCTGTCCACTTTCTCTATACAGGTAGGTAGCCGTGTTGGTCTGCCATAGTCAAAACAAAACAAAATAAAATAAAAAATTCCTTCCAGTAGCACCTTAGAGACCAACTACAGTAAGTTTGTTCTTGGTATGAGCTTTCGTGTGCATGCACACTTCTTCAGATACACTGAAATGGAAGTCACCAGATCCTTAAATATGTATCTGAAGAAGTGTGCATGGAAGTCACATATTTAAGGATCTGGTGACTTCCATTTCAGTGTATCTGAAGAAGTGTGCATGCACACGAAAGCTCATACCAAGAACAAACTTAGTTGGTCTCTAAGGTGCTACTGGAAGGTTTTTTTATTTTATTTTGTCTTCCAAGTGTCCCTTTTTTCCAGAGACATCCCTGATTTAGAAAATAATAATAATAATAATAATAATAATAATAATAATAATAATAATTTGTACCCCGCCCATCTGGCTGGATTTCCCCAGCCACTCTGGGTGGCTTCCCCCCAAAAAATCAAATACATTAAAATATCACACATTAAAAGCTTCCCTAAACAGGGCTGCCTTCAGATGTCCTCTAAATGTCAGGTAGTTGTTTAGCTCCTTGACCTGTGATGGGAGGGCGTTCCACAGGGCGGGAGCCACCACCGAGAAGGCCCTCTGCCTGGTTCCCTGTAGCTTTGCTTCTCGCAGTGAGGGAACTGCCAGAAGGCCCTCGGAGCTGGATCTCAGTGTCCGGGCTGAACGATGGGGGTGGAGAAAGCCTTCCAGTTTCTGATTTGATCCCGCAATGCCCCCCTTTTCCTTAGGACACCCCTATTTTCATTGGAGAAATGTTGGAGGGTACGGAGTTATCCGAGCCCTGAGCTGTCTGAAGGCAATCCTGTATACGGAAGGTGTTGGTTTTTAAATTTTTTAAAATGTTTTATTATGTTTTTATATATGTTGGAAGCCACCAAGAGTGGCTGGGGCAACCCAGTAAGATAGTAAAATTATCATTATGGGATGGGACGTCCCTATTTTCATCGGAGAAATGTTGGAGGGTATGCCAGCCACCTGCATCTCTTCTTTCTGTTAGGAAAGCCAGGGGCCACCCCAACTCTCTGCAAGATCCCAGGGTCTGCATTCCTTTGGAGGATTGAGACACAGCGGAGACTTGTCATAGCTTTAAGAAATGTGATTTATTCACCTATTTACAACACCTTCAGTCTGCATGGAGTCCAGATCTTACAGCATGGTAATTTCAAGAGAGGATTGGCATCCGCAGCAGTGAGGCCAGCCTTCAGCCATCCTGCCAGGGGCGGAGGGAGCCAATCTGCTGCCCGGGGTGGCAAACTTGAAAGGCACCCCTCCCCGTGCGCGCGTCGTGACGTCACGACGCGTGCGCAGCCACCTGGGTGGACTGCGCATGTGTGGACATGCGCAGTCCACCCAAGATGGCGGGCGCGATCGCCGGCACCGCTTCTGACCGGCACCACGCCATGCCATGTTTTAAGGCTGCAGCGGGCGAACAGCAGCATTGCTGTTCGCCCGCTGCAGCCTTAAAACATGGCATGGCGTGGTGCCGGTCGAAAGGGGTGCTGGCCGATCGCGCCCGCCATCTTGGGTGGACTGCGCATGTTGTGGACTGCGGCGGCACGGCAACTTTTAAGGCTGCAGCGCGCGAACAGTAGCACAGACGCTGCGCTGCTGTTCTCACGCTGCAGCCTTTTAAAAGTTGCCGCGCTCGATCGCGGGGGTGGGGCCTGCCCCCAGAGTGTCACCCTCCCCAGGGCGGTACCTGGGGCGGACCGCCCCCCCCCCCCGCCCCCTTGCTCCGCCCCTGCATCCTGCCCAAAATGGATCCCAGGCTTTCTTTTCTCCCCTTCTTCTTCCCAGAACACCCTACTAAAAACTCTCTTTTCCTGTCCCTTCACACACCCCATCACCTCAGCAACATCTGTCTGCCAAAGGATTCCTCTCGGATGGTCCATCATCAACCCCTTTTGTCATGTTAAAAGATTTGCTTTTCACTTGGCCAACCAGGCTGGTTTGCAGAAGCCAGCCTAGGGATTCCTTGTCTGGCATGGTTCTGCAGCTTGTACTTTCATCCATATCCCAAATAATAAAAAATCCTACCATTTATCAATTTCTAAGGTTATTTGTGTGGGGGAGGGGGAGAGAGAGATCCCGAAAATCTATAGCACTTCATGTGCAGGAAATGTAGGCAAAAGTTTTCATGCCATGGCAAACCACAGACTACCAAAGTTCAACCTGCTGTCAAAATACAGGTAGGTAGCCGTGTTGGTCTGCCATAGTCAAAACAAAACAAAACAAAATAAAAAATTCCTTCCAGTAGCACCTTAGAGACCAACTAAGTTTGTTCTTGGTATGAGCTTTCGTGTGCATGCACACTTCTTCAGATAAAAAGTAATGGAACAGGACTCAAAATATCGGCAACTCTTTCAGCACTCCATTCTTAAATTTCAGCAGGTGTTGCTCACCTCATACACTTTTGAGCCTGCTGTCTCTGCAATATTATGGACTAGAAGCTTGTTTTCAATAAAAGAAAGAAAGCTCTCAAGTAGCTGTGCCGAGCTCAGCCTCCGTTAACTGGTAATCTGACGATCCTGGTTGAATTTGCAGCTAACTGGATTACTGCGGAACATTGTGCAGCTTTTTTCAAAGATGGAGCAATTCTGGCCCCCTCCCCTCCTCCCTGTTTGAATAAGGCCGTTCTGTGCTAGCGGAGAGCAGCACCCAAGAGTCTGCAGCCACCTTCGCGAAGCTGCTCGGCAGATGGCGGATGGCGTGTGTCGCAGCCCATAATTATCGCTTCCCCCTTTCTAATATAGCAACACACGGCTGGGCTTGTGGTATGGGGGGGGAGAAGGCTGGCGAGGTCTAGAAATAGACGGGGTAATTTGTTGCAGTTGTTTGAGGGAAGGAAGAGGCTCTTTCGCAGAAGGCAGAACCCTGGACGGAGTTCGTTTCTGACTCCCCCAAACGTACCCAACAAAGAGCACCCATTCTTGATGATCTTTGGGCCTTTCACTCCCTCCCAGAAGACCTAGAGATGGCTCCCCTCCAGATGTTACTGAGCTTATCCAAAGTTTCTCTCTCTCTCTCTCAAATTTAAATGCATATGCATGTACGTACAGTCGTACCTCGGAAGTCGAATGGAATCCATTCCGGAAGACCGTTCGACTTCCAAAATGTCCGGAAACCAAAGCACGGCTTCTGATTGGCTGCAGGTAGCTCCTGCAGCCAATCGAAAGCTGCAGAAGCCCTGTCGGATGTTCGGGTTCCAAAGAACGTTCGCAAACCGGAACACCTACTTCTGGGTTTGTGGCGTTCGGGAGCCAAAATGTCCGAGTACCAAGATGTTCGGGATCCAAGGTACGACTGCTGTATATACTCAACAGGTCTTTTGTCTTTTCAGCGCCTACTGATGATCTTCCTCTTCCAACGAGCTTTTGACGTTGAACTCCTTCCGAGTCTGCATTTGTGTGGGCTGCTTTGAGGTAGGATAATGAATCAGTCACTTGTGTGTAACATGAACAGTTAAGCAAGTTCTCCCTCATAGAGAACACGTGTTGCGGTTGGAGCCTAGCAAGACACCCTTCTGTATTTGGGGGTGGGGGTGGGGGTGGGACCCAGTTAGATAGCCAGGGCTGCTGATAGGGGCTTTTGGGTCATTGGGGTGATTTGTATGTTGCAAATGTTGATAGACAGTTCAGGGGTTATATATTCTTGGTGCTCGCAGTGTCAGCCCCTCTTTGCTGCATGCACCGGATCACCAACCCCCCCCCATGTGCATTGACCTTGCTATGCCTGTCATGGGGTCGTCTGCTTTGAGGAAGGGGCCTGGTAGGAATTTTTCCATCTGGCTGATTGGCTGTTGCCACTTGGTTTTCGCCTACTGCATAGCAATTAGTCACAACTTGTAAGGTTGGCGGCTAGGCGTTGGTTCTTACGTTGGTTGATGAAGAAGAAGAAGAAGAATTTGGATTTGATATCCCGCTTTATCACTACCCGAAGGAGTCTCAAAGCGGCTCACATTCTCCTTTCCCTTCCTCCCCCACAACAAACACTCTGTGAGGTGAGTGGGGCTGAGAGACTTCAGAGAAGTGTGACTAGCCCAAGGTCACCCAGCAGCTGCATGTGGAGGAGCGGAGACACGAACCCGGTTCCCCAGATTACGAGTCCACCGCTCTTAAGCACTACACCACACTGGCTCTCACTCTGGAAGTGGTTGGCTGTGCCTGCCCCTCCAATGCTGCTGCTGCGCAGGGAATTCCATTAAAGGAATCCAGGGGCTCTCCATGCTTTTGTCCATTCCCCTGGTCAGGGGCTAGGGCCACGCAAGAGCCCCTGGGAACATTAGGGGAGAGGTGAGGGTCCTGGACACCCCGACCCCAATTCTCTCCCCAATGTGTTTTCCCTTTGGTGACTTCCACTAAGCGGGCGGAAGTCAGCCTGTCCCCTGGATGGGACAGATAGTCGAACCAATGCCTAAGCAACCACTCACATGTTGTAATTTAATAAAAAAAAAGTTGTGGCCAAAATTATGCCAATAACCTTAAACAAAATTCCTGTGTGCTGTGTGAGTTATTTGGGGGGTGGTCTTGGGGAAGAAGGCTGATCGCCGAAGAATTGATGCTTTTGAATTATGGTGCTGGAGGAGACTCTTGAGAGTCCCATGGACTGCAAGAAGATCAAACCTATCCATTCTCAAGGAAATCGGCCCTGAGTGCTCACTAGAAGGGCAGATCCTGAAGTTGAGGCTCCAGTACTTTGGCCACCTCATGAGAAGAGAAGACTCCCTGGAAAAGACCCTGGTGTTGGGAAAGATGGAGGGCACGAGGAGAAGGGGACGACAGAGGATGAGATGGTTGGGCAGTGTTCTCGAAGCTACTAACATGAGTTTGGCCAAACTGCGGGAGGCAGTGAAGGATAGGCGTGCCTGGCGTGCTCTGGTCCATGGGGTCACGAAGAGTCGGACACGACTGAACGACAACAACTTGGGGACCTCTACACGCAACTCAACTCGCCTGTACACCATACATTTAAATCACATTCCCCACCCCCACCCCAAAAAACCCCAAAATCATAGTTTGTTAAGTGTGCTGAGAATTGTAGCCCTGTGGACCACAGAATTGTAGAGAAGGATGAACTACAATTCCCAGGAATATTTGGAGGAAGTCCTGCACGGTGTGTGTGCCGAGCCTGTTCATTTAATCCTCAAAATGCCTTTCTATCTTCTCTTCCTCGGAGAACAGAAGCTAGCAGAGTGTTTCGAGGAGCCGTGCGATGTTCAGGACGCAAGGAGTGTCCTGCTGAGTCACGTCAAGCCTCCACCTGAGCCCCCTCAGCGTCCAGCCAGGGGCCTCTGGGGGACCTGGCAAGCAGGCAAAATGGAGATAGCCACCCACTCCGGTAATCAGAGGTATTCAGAAGTCCTAGCCGTGCCCTGTATCTGAATTGGTGTATTGACAGCAAGCACGTCTATCAGTGACAGATTAAATAGCAGGGTGTGCTTCTATCATGATGAAGTAGTTACTGGAGGGAGAAAAGCTCTCATTGTGTCTACACTGATGGAGGCCTACACAACGCTGCGTCTGTTGATTAAAGGAGCTGGCCGGGAGACAGCTGGGTTTCTGCTAACCATCCACACACCCAGTTGCCAACATCCCTGGGCGGGGGGGGGGGGGGGAGAAAACCACCAACCCCTCTCATCAGAGCTGGGGAAACAACGTGGGCATGCAAACCTGTGTCCATTATCCCAAATCTTATCTGGTCTGCGGATTGTTCCCCAAGACAAGGAGGAAATTCTTTTGCACAGGCACAGTGCAACTCTTCCTCAAAGGCCCCTTATAAGGATTCTGAGATTTTACCAAGCAGTGGTTTTACATTCTCTGGCCTATCTTTGCTGTCGCAAAGACTGGTAAA
This sequence comes from Lacerta agilis, assembly GCF_009819535.1. Taxonomy (NCBI): domain Eukaryota; kingdom Metazoa; phylum Chordata; class Lepidosauria; order Squamata; family Lacertidae; genus Lacerta; species Lacerta agilis. The sequence continues at coordinate 4,836,285 of NC_046312.1, forward strand.
TTGGTGTGTGTGTTGTTGTTTTTTTAAGGGACATTATCAGCCTGAAGGATTTTGCTCACTGAAAATTGCACACTTTTCCTGCATGCAAGCCTATCCCACACACTTCATGAGCATTTTGCATTGTAGGAGTGGCAAATTCAGAAGCACGTGGTCCCTTTATGATAGTCACAGCCATGCCCCTTCTAATATTATACAACTTCCTAAGATTATACAAGTAGAGAAACAAAATATACAAAATTCCTTCCAGTAGCACCTTGTTGTTGTTGTTCAGGGTCTTTTCCAGGGAGTCTTCCCTTCTCATGAGGTGGCCAAAGTACCATCAATTCTTCGGCGATCAGCCTTTTTATGGTCCAGCTCTCACTTCTAACTGCCTTGTCGTGGCTAAGGGGCTTGAATTACTCAGGGAAGCTATGGACAGGTCAAGATGGACAGGTCATAGTGGAGAGTTTGGACCAAACGTGATCCACCTGGAGAAGGAACTGGCATGCCACTCCAGTATCCCTGCCAAGAAAACTCCATGGACAAAGTAGCACCTTAGAGACCAACTAAGTTTGTTGGGGCTCCAGTACTTTGGCCACCTCATGAGAAGAGAAGACTCCCTGGAAAAGACCCTGATGTTGGGAGAAGGAGAAGGGGACGACAGAGGACAAGATGGTTGGACAGTGTTCTCGAAGCGACTAGCATGAGTTTGGCCAAACTGCGGGAGGCAGTGGAGGATAGGGGTGCCTGGTCCATGGGGTCACGAAGAGTCGGACACGACTGAACGACTGAACAACAACAACAAGTTTGTTATTGGCATGAGTTTTCGTGTGCATGCACACAAAAGCTCATACCAAGAACAAACTTAGTTGGTCTCTAAGGTGCTACTGGAAGGATTTTTATTTTATTTTGTTTCAACTATGGCAGACCAACATGGCTACCTACCTGTAACAAGAGGAGGAGGAGGAGGAGGAGGAGGAGGAGGAGGAGGAGATGCATTGCAAGGACCAGTGCAGATCTCTGTGTGTTGCCTTTCAGCTAGATCAACTATTATCTGTGCACGCAGATGAGCAAGTGATTTGGAGCACTCCGATCTCTTCTTTTGGAATGACTCAAGTTGTGTTTTCTTTCAAGTTCCATTATACAATGGTTCCTCGGGTTACAAACACTTCAAGTTACAAACGCTTCAGGTTACAGACTCCGCTAACCCGGAAGTAGTACCTCAGGTTAAGGACTTTACCTCATGATGAGAACAGAAATTGCGTGCTGGCGGCGCAGCGGCAACGGGAGGCCCCATTAGCTAAAGTGCTACCTCAGGTTAAGAACAGTTTCAGGTTAAGAACGGACCTCCGGAACGAATTAAGTTCTTAACCAGAGGTACCACTGTAGATAACGGAATTTCATAGAATTGTAGAGTTGGAAGGGACCCCCGAGGGTCATCTAGTCCAACCCCCTGCAGTGCAGGTATCTCAGCTAAAGCATCCATGACAGATGGCCATCCAATTTGCACACCATTCTCCAGAAAAGGATGCATGACGGCCACTTGAGAGCTTCATGAATCCTGCAGAACTCAGAGCCAGACAGGAGAAACGCCGGCACATAAATAAAGCAGGGGGACCCATCTGCAGAGACGCTCTCCTGCCCCAAACCCTCTTGAGATGGATGGTAACTCCACGAGGGCAACTGAAACAGGAGGGATGTGACCAAAGCTTATAAAAGGATCTCCTTCATGATATTAGAAGCTAATAGGGTGGTCTTGGGCTCCATGATCACTGCAGAGGGTGACAGCAGTCACGAAATTAAAAGACGCCTGCTTCTTGGGAGGAAAGCTAGACAGCATCTTAAAAAGCAGAGACATCACCTTGCCGACAAAGGCCAGTATAGTTAAAGCTATGGTTTCCCCAGTAGTAATGTATGATCGCCGAAGAATTGATGCTTTTGAATTATGGTGCTGGAGGAGACTCTGGAGAGTCCCATGGACTGCAAGAAGATCAAACTTATCCATCCTTAAAGAAATCAGCCCTGAGTGCTCACTGGAAGGACAGATCCTGAAATTGAGGCTCCAGTACTTTGGCCACCTCATGAGAAGAGGTTTACCAAGATAACCAGAGATATCCATGCAGGGAATTTGTGGGATTGCGCCAGAAGATCTGGATTGGGGCCCCCGCGTGCAAAGTGCAATGGAGGAGCTCATTCGCCTTCCCCCCCCCATCTCTTTTTATTGTTCCTTTTTATTAGTAACAGTAATGACATCTCTGAAATGGAGGCTTAACCATAATTGCTACATGCATCTAATAAATTGCCTCCGGTTCCTCAAAATGAATTCTTGTGAATCAATTCAGGCCTTTGTTCTCAAGGCCGCCGAGTTATTTTATTTCATTTATTTCTGCCTTCCTGTGGGGCTTTTTTCCCTTTTCTTTCGTGCCGTAACAATGAGAGAAAGTCTCTGGAGGGGGTGGGGAATGGAGGGCCGTTGCTCAAGGGAACACAGTGGATCGTGCATAAACCCGCAAGGCAGGCCATAATGGAGGGGTTATATGGGCGCCAGTTTTGTTATTGCAGGTGAGTTAAGAACACAAGCAGAGCCTAGAGTTGCCATATTTCAAAAAGTAAAAGATTACTGAAACCTGCAAAATTGTCAAGCTTTTGGGGGGAACCAACCCCAATTATTGAGCATTTGTGGTGAAACCTTTGTGGAGAAGAGAAGGTTAAGGGGTGATATGATAGCCATGTTCAAATATATAAAAGGATGTCATCTAGAGGAGGGAGAAAGGTTGTTTTCTGCTGCTCCAGAGAAGCGGACACGGGGCAATGGATTCAAACTACAAGAAAGAAGATTCCACCTAAACATGAGGAAGAACTTCCTGACAGTGAGAGCTGTTCGGCAGTGGAATTTGCTGCCAAGGAGTGTGGTGGAGTCTCCTTCTTTGGAGGTCTTGAAGCGGAGGCTTGACAGCCATCTGTCAGGAATGCTTGGATGGTGTTTCCTGCTTGGCAGGGGGTTGGACTGGATGGCCCTTGGGGTCTCTTCCAACTCTAGGATTCTAGGATTCTATGATTCAATGTCTCAATTTCCCTCTTCTTAGCCATGTTTCTGCACATAGTGTAAGCAATAAAAAGAGAGCCCCGCAAGATCAGGCTCAAAGCCCATTGAGTCCAGTATCAGGCCCAAGGCCCATTGAGTCCAGCTCTTGAGAATCCCAAAGCAATGCACCTGAGCCAATGTCTCTGAGCTTTAGGTCATCCTGCAGGAGGTCTAACCAGAATGTTCTCATCCGTGGTATTCCATGATGCCGATGGCTACGCTTATCTAGATCCTTCAAGTGTCCTTCTTTTCCAGGGATCTCTTGGATTTACAGAAGCCGTCTCAGTTTCTGATTAAATCCCAGAGTGTCCCAGCATTTTCATCGGAGAATGTATGGAGTTATGTGACCCCCGAGCCAAGGAGATAAGTAACTACACAACCTTTAGAAGACATCTGAGGGCAGCCCTGTATAGGGAAGTTTTTATAATGTTTAATGTTTAATAATGTTTTTATCTATACGTTGGAAGCTGCCTCCAGTGGCTGGGGCAACCCAGCCAGATGGGCGGGTTATAAATCATAAAATCATTACTATCATTATTATGTAATAAGAAGCTCCTTTATTCATCAGAGAAATGTTGGGGAGGGTGTGCTTCTGAATTCCAGTCACTGGAAACTGTGGGAGCAGGGAGTGTTCTTGTGCTCAAATCCTAACTTACAGGTAGGGAGCCGTGTAGCTCTGCCATAGTCAAAACAAAATAAAAATTAAAAAAAATCCTTCCAGTAGCACCTTAGAGACCTTAGAGACCAACTAAGTTTATTCTTGGTATGAGCTCTTGTGACTTCTGTTTCAGTGTATCTGAGTGTGCATACACACGAAAGCTAATACCAAGAACAAACGGGGTGAGCTCCCGTTGCTCTGTCCCAGCTCCTGCCAACCTAGCAGTTTGAAAGCACACCAGCGCAAGTAGATAAATAGGTACCGCTCCGGCGGGAAGGTAAGCGGCGTTTCCGTGCGCTCTGGTTTCCGTCACGGTGTTGCGTTGCACCAGCAGCGGTTTAGTCCTGCTGAAAGCTGTCTGTGGACAAACGCCGGCATCGTAGACAATACTGAGCTAGCTTGGCCAATGGTTTGACCCTAAAGCCCCATATACTGTGTGTGTGTGTGTGTGTGTGTATATATATATATATATATATATATATATATATTCTTGGTTGCTTGTTTGTGTGTGTGAACGGGAATTGTCGCTGCCTCCCGAGGCTTGAACAGGAGAGACCCAGCTGGGGGAGATAACATGGGTAAAATAAACCCAGAGCCATTAAAAAGAGAAGGAAGACGTCAGCCCCCAAGTCCTCCTGCCCCGGTATTTCTAATTGGGCCGCCTTCCGAGCATCCTTTTTTCCCTCCAGCATCCCTTTTCGCCCAGATGTGTTTGTGTGGGGATCTGTCAGCTAAAGCCTTGCAGGTGGCAGGAGGGCTCTCTCCCCCACTTACTGCGGGGATGACTCGGCGACCAAGTATTTGATAATAGGAAATGACTAATGATGTGGCAGAAATTATGAACCGGGGATTAATAAAACTTGAAAAGGAACCGTCTCGGCCGTTTGATCCTCGGCAGAGGAAGTGCGTCTGTGCATTAGCCTTTTCCCTCAGGTGGTATTCTTATTAGTCTCATCCGACTTGGGAAGGACGGGGGGGGGGGGAAGGGCTCGGAAGTTTGGAATCTTTGGTTTGAAAGAGAAGACAAAGGACAGTCACAAAGAAGGCACCAATTCCGGGGCTGTTGGCTCACCAGCGTTGCCCTCTTCAGATCTAGCGGCAATGTCTGTTAGGAAATTGGTGCCTCTATTTTCCAGGGACACCCCTGATTTAGAGAAGCCGTCCCGGTTTCTGATTTGAGCCGGAATGTCCCACTTTTCCTTAGGTAAACGTAAAGGGATCCATGACCGTTAGGTCCAGTCGCGGACGACTCTGGGGTTGCGGCGCTCATCTCGCTTTATTGGCCGAGAGAGCCGGCGTACAGCTTCTGGGTCAAGTGGCCAGCATGACAAAGCTGCTTTTGGCAAACCAGAGCAGTGCACGGAAACACTGTTTACCTTCCCGCCGGAGTGGTACCTATTTATCTACTTGCACTTTGAGGTGCTTTCAAACTGCTTTAGGTGGGCAGGAGCTGGAACCAAGCAATGGGGGCTCACCCCGTCGCGGGGATTCGAGCCACCAACCTTCTGATCGACAAGCCCTAGGCTCTGTGGTTTAACCCACAGCGCCACCCGCATCACTTTTCCTTAGGATGTCCCTATTTTCATTGGAGAAATGTTGGAGGGTATGGAGTTATCTGACCCCCGAGCAAAGCTACAGGGAACCAGACAGAGGGCCTTCTCGGTAGTGGCGCCCGCCCTGTGGAACGCCCTCCTATCAGAGGTCAAAGAGATAAACAACTACCTGACATTTAGAAAATACCTGAAGGCAGCCCTGTTTACGGAAGTTTTCAATCTGTGATATTTTAATGTATTTTAATATTTGTTGGAAGCCACCCAGGGTGGCTGGGGTGACAAATATTATTATTTATCTGAAGGCAATCCTGTATAGGGAAGGTTTTTTTTGAAAATACAGTGGTGCCTCGCTAGACGAAAAACTCGCTAGACGAACGGCATTCGGTAGCGGAAGGCTGCCCCGCAAGACGCAAAAGTCAATGGGGCTGCCTCGCAAGACGGAAAAAAAAAATCGGCGCGGAAATCTCTGCGCTGCATTGCCGCTACGCTAGACGAAAAATTCGCTCTACGAAGACACTTGTAGAACGAATTATTTTCGTCTAGCGGGGCTTAATGTTTTATTATGTTTTTATTTATGTCGGAAGGTGCCCGGAGTGGCAGGGGCAACCCAGTAACATGGGTGGGGTATAAATAGCAAAGTTGTCATTATGGAATGGGACGTCCCTATTTTCATTGGAGAAATGTTGGAGGACATGTCATTGCTTATAGGTTTCGGAGGCTCTCCCTTCCCTTCAGCAGCAAGTCCACGGAGAGCTTGCCAATGGCCTCTTTGCCGGACTGAGCACCCCAGGCCAATACCTGGCCATGCCTGAGCATTGGCATCAACCAAAGCAAGGTGTGTGGGTCGAGCAACAGGCAACCCACAGACACCATTCTAAGGGCACGCTTCCTTGGGAGTAAGTTCTGTTCAATTCAGAATAAAGTTTCTTTGGATTGCAGGTAAAAGGTAAAGGTAACGGACCCCTGGATCGTTAAGTCCAGTCAAAGGAAACTATGGGGTGGCAGAGCACATTTCACTTTCAGGCCGAGGGAGCCGGCGTTTGTCTGCAAACAGCTTTCCGGGTCATGTGGCCAGCAGGACTAAACCGTTTCTGGGGCAACGGCAGTGGCGAAGCTGCATGCTCTGCTACCGGGGGCGGAGAGTAGGCGGGGGCATGGCTGGCGCCCCCGAGGGGCGTGGCGCGTTGCCCGCGGGGGTGTAGCACACATCCAGGGGGGCATGGTGTGCCGCCTGCAGGGGCGTGGTGCAAGTTCTCGGGGCATGACACGCCAACTGTGGGGGCATGGCGCCCAGTGCGCGGGCGATGGCACCCTACCGGAATAGTGGTGCCGGGGGCGGTCTGCTCCCTCCGCACCCCCATTCCTCCGCCAGTGCGCAACGGAACACCGTGACGGAAACCAGAGCGCATGGAAACGCCGTTTACCTTCCCGCTGCGGCAGTACCTATTTATCTACTTACACTGGTGTGCTTTCAAACTGCCAAGTTGGCAGGAACTGGGACAGAACAACAGGAGCTCACTCCGTCGTAGGGATTCGAACCGCCAACCTTCTGATCGGCAAGCCCAAGAGGCTCAGTGGTTTAGACCACAGTGCCACCCGAGCTTCTTTGTTTCTTTGGATTGCACTGGATCAATGGCGTAGCGTGGGCTGCCGGCCACCGACACCATTGGAGCGTCCTCCCCCCGGAGCCAAGTGGGGCCATGCTGCGCCATCTGCCTGCCCATGCTGGGGGGGGGGGAGTCTGGCCAGACGATGCATCCCCTGGCTGGCAAATACCCCCAATGTCCACAGAAAGGAGCGCCAGGCCGGGCTGTGCTGGGGTGGCCCCTCACCTGCCTGCCTGCCTTCCTCCATCCATGCCCGCTCACTGTGGGCCTGAGCTGCTCTGCCACCTTTGCCAGGGCAGGGTGGGGAGCCCTGTGGAAGCTGGCACCTACTTGGGGGGCCTGGTTGTGCCCCCTCAGAATTTTGTGCCCTGGGCCATGGTTCCTCTGCCCCCCACGCTATGAAAACTGCACTGTATTAAATGCCTTGAATGAACATATTTACCTAAGAAATTCATGTCTCTCCAAATAGTCCACAAAGGTGACTTACAGACAAACAGATTAAGTCAACTGACAATTATAATAGGATCACAGCTTATGGTCCATGAGATATCAACCAGGAAATCAGCAGTAGTTTTTTGTGAATAGAATAGTTGGAGAGGAATAGTAGCAGAAATTCAGGTAAAGACTTTCAGAGCTTTGGGGGGAAGTTTTGCTGAGGCCTGAAGTTTAAGAGATACTAGAGCTTTTCAAAATATGTATGTGTGTGTGGACCATAAAGCTGGACCATAAAGAAGGCTGATCGCCAAAGAATTGATGCTTTTGAATTATGGTGCTGGAAGAGACTCTTGAGAGTCCCATGGACTGCAAGAAGATCAAACCTATCCATTCTCAAGGAAATCGGCCCCGAGTGCTCACGGGAAGGACAGATCCTGAAGTTGAGGCTCCAGTACTTTGGCCACCTCATGAGAAGAGAAGACTCCCTGGAAAAGACCCTGATGTTGGGAAAGATGGAGGGCACAAGGAGAAGGGGACGACAGAGGACGAGATGGTTGGACAGTGTTCTTGAAGTGACTGGCATGAGTTTGGCCAAACTGCGAGAGGCAGTGAAGGATAGGGGTGCCTGGCGTGCTCTGGTCCATGGGGTCACGAAGAGTCGGACACGACTGAACGACTGAACAACAACAATGTGTGTTTGTGTTCTTCTAACAGAAAGGACAATGGAAATAGAAACAATAAACACTTGCCTTTGCAATCTTGCAAATGGCAAACTAACAATCTTACTAAAACATAATCATGTTGGGCCTTTTCCCATATTTAGAGCGCCCCTCATAATCAGAGGTTTGTTTAGTTTGTGCATAAATCTGACAAGGAAGACCGTTATGAGACAATATCCTATTTGTGTCCCTAGTAAATGTGTGACGTGCCTCTTCATAAGAACATCCAAGTCATTTAATTCCCATGTCTTGTCTCTTTTAACTAGACAGGTGTACAACTCCTCGGCCGATCCGGAGAGCATCTGGGTCCACATTTATGCCCAGACGCCACTAATATTTCAGACACCGGTTAGGCTAGGTACCCAACTGAGAGGGAGGAGGCTGGCCCACCTCTTCAAATAACACCATCAATCCTTCCTTCTCCGTCACAGAAATGTGATAAAATATAGACCACCGCAGATTTATGGCCTGCGGGTCCCTCTGCTTTCCCGAGAAGGCTACCGGGTCCCCTTCAGATGACGAGAAACAGAGTTTGGCGTATGGCGGGTGGTGACAAATGTTGGTTCCAAGGATGGAGAGTTGACAAGAATCAGAGGAGTGTGAATATGATTTCATTGCAACCTCTTCCATCCTCCCTCGCAACCATTACCTCCCCTTTACCAATAAATTTATTAAGAGATCCGTAATTTACATGCAAATGCCTTTGACTCAATCTGTCATTGGACAGAGTTTGTTGGCGGTGGAAGGGTGGCCTAGGAGGCCCCTTGCGCCCTGCTGACATCATTGGAAGCATTCTTCAAGGTGCCTTTGGTAGCTTTAAACTGGTGGTCTTTTGGGGAGAGCAGGCAGTTTTGTGTTACATCTTGGGTGGGGAAACTCAGGTCCAGGAGTTGAATGAGATCCCCTGATTCTCTCTATATGGCTCTCGGAACCCTTCCCAGGCCACGGCCCTCGGAACTCTCCCCAAGCCACGCCCCTTCTCCCCAGGCCCCAGGCCACGCCCCTAGGAACTCTCCCCAAGCCACGCCCCTTCTCCCCAGGCCACACCCCTCACCACCCCTTCTTCTCCCCAAGCCACGCCCCTTCTCCCCAGGCCCCAGGCCACACCCCTCACCACCCCTTCTTCTCCCCAAGCCACGCCCCTTCTCCCCAGGCCACACCCCTCACCACCCCTTCTTCTCCCCAGGCCACGCCCCTTCTCCCCAGGCCACACCCCTCACCGCCCCTTCTTCTCCCCAAGCCATGCCCCTTCTCCCCAGGCCCCAGGCCACACCCCTCACCATCCCTTCTTCTCCCCAAGCCATGCCTCTTCTCCCCAGGCCACACCCCTTAATGTCCCTTCTTTGCACCCCGAGTGGCAGACCGTCGAGGAGTAGAACAGCAGAAAATGTCGACAGAGTTCGTGAGTTATTGATGCGGTCCAAATGGTGGCGGAAGAATTGCATATTCTGCATGAAATCATGACTGAGGTTACCGAGTTGTCCCACCCTCCATATTCTCCCGATCTGGCCCCACTGGATTGCTTTCTTTTTCCAAAACTGAAATCTACACTGAAAGGGTGCAGATTTTCCAACATTTCACACGTCCAAGCTGCTGTGACAAGGGGACTGAAAAGCAGTACGAAAAGAGGACTTCTCCAGACGTTTCCAACAGTTCTTCGCTTTTCAGGCCGAGGGAGCCGGCGTTTGTAAACAGACAGCTTTTTGGGTCATGTGGCCAACATGAATAAACCACTTCTGGTGCAACAGAACACCGTGATGGAAACCAGAGCATACGGAAACACTGTTTGCCTTCCCGCCGCAGCGGTACCTAGTTATCTACTAGCACTGGTATGCTTGCAAACAGCTAGGTTGCCAGGAGCTGGGACAGAGCAACAGGAGCTCCCTCCATCGTGGGGATTCGAACCGCCGACCTTCTGATCAGCAAACCCAAGAGGCTCCGTGGTTTAGACCACAGCGCCACCCACTCCCTTAGTTTATGGCAGCCTCTTCTCCATACACTGCAAATGTTGGGGGGTTGTAAATCCCTTCTCCTTGAAACCAAAGCAACTAACTTGAATGGAATTGAGGGCAATGCCATTGTCAAGGCCGGAGATAGTGTCCCTTGGTTGGTCAGTCTATCTCAGGCATCCCCAAACTCGGTTTTGGGACTACAATTCCCATCATCCCTGACCACTGATCCTGTTAGCTAGGGATGATGGGAGTTGTAGTCCCAAAACATCTGGAGGGCTGAGTTAAGGGAAGCCTGGTCTATCTCTTACTGAAGGCATCCCTTCCTGGCTTACAAGGTGGTTCGTTCTCGAACCACGGCATGGTTCACACTGGAAATCCTCACAACAGCTGGTAAGGGTCCTGGGCTCTTAGGTCTGGCAGGTTTTGTGTCAAGGTAAGGATGGAGATGAGCCCTTCGAAAGCCCAAGGAGAGAGTCTGGTGAGGTCAAAGTAGCAGTCATGGTGATTAATCTCGGGTTACATCCAGCCACCTATACCCTCATTCTGGGCATTCTTTCCCCGATCTTTTTTTCCTTTTGAAAGACACTCTCCAATGCAACAACCTTGCTAAAGTGTTTCCCACCATCTGCTGCACAAATGTTGGAAGCAGTCACGACCGCATCAGACAGAGCTGCCATTTTTAAGACAAATGTTATCTCAAGAGGTCAAAGGGGACAGATGCACAGGGCAGGAGTAACAGAATCGGAGGCTGAGCCGAAGGACTTCTCATCTTCAGCTGTTTGCAAGCTCCTAAAGACATTTGCTGGGAAGCAAGTCCAGCTGATTTCAACAGAAGAAACTGCAAAGGATCTAGGAGGAACCCTGCAGGATGAGACCAAAGGCCTGAGTAGCCCAGAGAGCTTTTTCTAAGAGCATCCAAAAAGCCCATCAGAGAGTGTTGGTATTTGTGTAATTTGGTTAAAGAATAAAAGGAGAATTCCCTGAATATATATATATCTAGGTTTGGGGCGAGTACTCTTTAGTGAGGGAGCCCCACCAGAGATTTTAAATCACAAAAAATGAAGGAAAGGAAAGTGTGGAAATATAGTCTGTTAGACCTTTGAGATATTCCCAGTCTATGCTGCTTCCAAGGTTTCCACTTCCACTAGCATAGGAAGAGACCACACGTTTGGGAAGTTAAAAATGGTTTACTTACAAACTTTCCAAAAGTCGAATTCATGTGCTTTTCCATATACCGGCAGCACAACTTAGTTTCAAAATGTGGCAAATTTTTCTAAGTTATTTGTATAGAAACACAAAGAAGGCTTGCTAAAGCCATGCGGTTTAAGCTTGGAGCATTCAGCTTAGACATCCTTACTGGTTGGTTCACATGGTGTTGGGGGTGGGAGAGAATAATAATAATAATAATAATAATAATAATAATAATAATAATAATAATAATTTTATTTATACCCCGCCCTTCCCAGCCAGAAAACCGGGCTCAGGGCGGCTAACATCAATTAAAATCACAGCAAAAAAACATAAAAACGATCAATTTAAAATAACAGATTAAAATACAAATTTAAAAATTCAATTAAAACTGCAGGTCTCAATTTCAAAATAACCCACCAATAAAAGATGAAGCATAAATATTAAACAGAAACCAACCCAAAGGCCAGGTGGAACAGCTCCGTCTTGCAGGCCCTGCGGAAAGATGCCAAATCCCGCAGGGCCCTGGTCTCTTGTGATAGGCTGTTCCACCAAGTCGGGGCCAATATTGAGAAGGCCCTGGCCCTAGTTGAGGCCAACCTAGCGTCTTTGTTGCTCGGGACCTCCAAAAGATTATTATTTGAGGACCTTAAGGTCCTACACGGGACATACCAGGAGAGGCGGTCCCTTAAGTACGAGGGTCCTAAGCCGCATAGGGCTTTAAAGGTCAAAACCAGCACCTTAAACCTGACCCTGTACTCCACCGGGAGCCAGTGCAGCTGGTAAAGCAACAAAGGTTTTGGAAAGGTGACAGGGTGTGACCTAGCTAAGCCTGGCAGGACAGTTTATTCTATGGTCTTAACCCCTTCATGCATTAATTAGAGTGAAGCATGGTAGTTATTATGAGGTTGGATTTATCCCACTGTGAGTGGCGGAAGAAGGCAACAGGTTCCTCCCGCTCCTGGTTTTCAGGATAGAGATGGACATATCTGCTCTCTTGGTTTTTAATTTTTTTCAGTTTGAAATCTAGTTTTCCATCTTGGGATGGAGAGAAGATACTGTGGTAGTGGGAGAGCCCTTGCCTCACCCATCCTTCTTCGCCACCCCAGAAGTATTCTGCCAGCTGACCTCTCTCTCGCCTTTGCACCATGGCTTACCGGCTGGCGACTGAAACTACTCTCTGGCAGAGATGGGCGGCTGTCGATCAGAAGATAGCTGCAGCTGGCATTTGAGCAGGACTCCTTTCCCTTCCTCCCCCACAACAAACACTCTGTGAGGTGAAAACAAAATAAAAAAATAAAAAAAATCCTTCCAGTAGCACCTTAGAGACCAACTAACTTTGTTCTTGGTATGAGCTTTCGTGTGCATGCACACTTCTTCAGATACCACACGAAAGCTCATGCCAAGAACAAACTTAGTTGGTCTCTAAGGTGCTACTGGAAGGATTTTTTTTTGTTTTGTTTTGTTTTGACTATGGAAGACCAACACGGCTACCTACCTGTATCTGTGAGGTGAGTGGGGCTGAGAGACTTCAGAGAAGTGTGACTAGCCCAAGGTCACCCAGCAGCTGCATGTGGAGGAGTGGAGATGCGAACCCAGTTCACCAGATTACGAGTCTACCACTCTTAACCACTACACCACAATGGCTCTCACACCAGGAAGAAGAAGAAGAAGAAGAAGAAGAAGAAGAAGAAGAAGAAGAAGAAGAAGAAGAAGAAGAAGAAGAAGAGGAGGAGGAGGAGGAGGAGGAGGAGGAGGAGGAGGAGGAGGAGGAGGAGTTTGGACTTGATATCCCACCTTTCACTCCCCTTAAGGAGTCTCCAAGCGGCTAACATTCTCCTTTCCCTTCCTCCCCCACAACAAACACTCTGTGAGGTGAGTGGGGCTGAGAGACTTCAGAGAAGTGTGACTAGCCCAAGGTCACCCAGCAGCTGCATGTGGAGGAGCAGGGAAGTGAACCCGGTTCACCACATTACGAGTCCACCGCTCTCAACCACTACAACACACTGGAAGGAAAAGAAAGACACTGTGAAATGGGGAGGAGAAATGCTGTGGTGAAACAAAGCAGGGGAGTGAAATAGAGAAGGAAACGTGGGTAGCGGAAGAAGGGGAAAGCAGGAGAGCCTTGGGGATGAAATGGAGAAGGGAAAAGGGGCGTTGGGAGGAGAGGGGAATCAGGAAAACTGGGGGGGGGTTAAAATGGAGGAGGAAAAGTGGTCGAGGGGTGGAGTTGGGAAGCTGGGATGAAATGGAAAGGGACAAATGTTCCAAAAACCTCGACAGCTTAAAATGCAACCCACAGAAGCAGATTTTATGTGCCTATAGGCAGTTATTATGGGAATGTTTTGGGATGCAGGAGAGGATATATTGTTTAAGATATCCTATTCCAACTTTTGTTTACATATCCCAGAAATTAGCAGAGTTCTCGTTCCCCTTTTTAAACACACACACACAGCGGAAAGCTTGCTCGGGTTCGTTAAAACCTCTGTAATAAATGTCCTGGCATTTCCCCCATTAATCCCTCTCAAAATAAGACACTACACAGTCTTCTATAAAAGCATAAAAGAGTTTACTCACGAGAAATCATCTGTTCACAATAGGATCCCAGGCGGCAGACTTAAACTTAGTAAAGGTTACATTTACTCAGGAGACTGTTCCACAAGGGAAAACAGTTCCTTTGTGTTCTCTTGGAAGCCAAGAGAGCATCCTAGCGATCTCACTTCTTTGGGAGCGTGGTCCAAAAGAGAGGAAGATGGAGTCTGGCCCCTGTGGTTTTGTGTTAACCTGCCCAGGTGAGACCACACCCATCTCCAGTTACACAGAAGAAGTCCAACCCAGCCCAGGGGAAACAGCGAGTTCTGACTGGCTGGCCTAGAGTTCCCCTTCTATGTCCACTCTAGCAATGTTGTGTTTGACTGCTCCTGTGCTTTACATCCCACAGTTCTGTGGGTCGTGCCTAATTCCCACCACTGGGGGGCTGCAATTTCTGAGGCTCTTCCCATTGTCTAAAAATTCTGCATGCTCGTTTTGCCCAAGTAGTAGCTTTAAGAAATTGGAAAATAAGACGACACTAAATTATGTCATTCTTGTGGTCTTTCTCGTTGGTCATGTTGCTATTCCTTAATGTGCAGACGTGCATAAATCAACATCTCCTCCTAAGGCTGGCTGTTGTTTTACAAACAGCCATAACTCATCAGAAAGTACGCAATGCCGCTGGTTGCGTCACGAGCGGAGACAGTTTTAGCTCCCTCTGGCTTGGAACATTTTGCGGCCGATATAGGTCTGCAAAATGGAGGAGTTTTGTAAGGACATGCGGAAATAAAACAGCCGTGCATTTAAAACAGGGAGAGAGGAAAAAACCCAAACCAGGCAATACTGTTCACAGAAGCATTGGTGGCAGACTTTTTTCCAGACCGAGGGCCATATTACCTTCTGGGCAATTTTCTGAGGGCCACATGCTGGTAATGGGTTGGGCTAGAGGCAATGGTCATTCCTGCCATGGAAGAAGCACACTCGGTACACTTTGACCATAAAACTAACAAACGATAGCTGATGAAGAATAAACGAAACAGGGCCTTGCCCTGGAGTTAACAATCATTGTAACTGGAATTTGTTTTATACTTTCAACAACAAAAATAGAGAAAACCATTGCTTATTGCCGTCCTGGCCTGAGTCCTTACAACCTTTCTACTTTATTTCCTGTATTCTCCAAGGACTCCAATTTTCTAATTAATGGAAGAAGCATCGTCAGAATTCATGGACACACATTCTAACCAGGCGGAAACAACACAAGAAATTAATATGCCTCCTGCTAGCAAATACTGAGGGGGCTGAAGACCGGTAACTTTTGGGCTTGTTAATTTCTTATATTAATTATATTTTATTAATATCCTTGGCTCCCAATGTTATTTGGAGGACTCTCCTGCTCAGCGCCAGAGGACCCCAGTCCTGCCACTCACCACCTGGCCCATGGCAGGGCCTGATGGGCTCTATAAAGGACTGCTGCCGCTGCTGCTGCTGGGCAGAGAGGGCTCCGTTTCGTTTTTTGTTTAAATTGCTGTTATTTTTTACCCATGTCATTTTAAACTGTGACATTAATGCTGCATTCTTAGTTTTAGATTTTGATTTATCTGGAAATTGTTTTCCATTGGGTCGTGTATTTTTTTTTAATGTGGTTTATTTACTGTTTATGACTTTTGTAATTATGTAAATCTTGTCACGGGTGGTGCTTGTTTAGCTTATACGTAAATCCGGCACTGATTATTTATCTAAACAGAGCTTTTCAATGCCCTGGTAACCATTCCTGACTCCTGGTTTTCCCAGACAGTCGGATACCCGAGATTTTCCTGGCTCTGACTTTCCTGGTCACATGGCTCTGGGATGCAGAGATGACACGGTCTCCGAATGGGCCCCCAAAGTGTGCAGTCTGAACGGTAGTATCTCCATCCAATGTTTACTTGTGATTTCCTCTCCGGTTTACTGATGTAAATGTAGTGTTCATTTTCCAAATACCGCACGCTCTCGTTTGCTTCCGTGGGAAAAGGCTCGTTGCAAAGTTTAACAACTGTGACACATTAATAAAATGAAAGAACGTTGAAGGAAGAAATTAGGCACCAAGCGAATGTGACCAGATGTTGCAGCTAGAGAGTTTTGTGTCACTTGCAAGAAACATAACAGGAATATTCATCATCGAGATTTGTGTTGTTGTTGTTTTTTTGGCATGCGCAGAATTAGAAACAAAACAATGAGGATTGGGTTTCTGTGTTGGGAATGAGTCTCAGATATGGGTGGGTGTGTTGAAGTTCTTAGATCAAATATTTGGGATCTTTGTTATACTGCAGTCAAAGATAGATGAGAGACTGAACTAGAAATCAGAAAGTCTTTAGTTTGAGTCCTGTGTCCAACTCTGGGCAACACAGTTTTTTAAGTAGGATGTTGACAAGCTGGAACATGTGCGACAAATATGCTCAAGGGTCTGGAAACCAAACCATATGAGGAACAGTTGAGAGAATGGGGTACATCTAGCCATCTTCGGGCACCCCGAAAGTTGTTGAGCTTTTAGGAAGACCCCGAAATTGCTGGCTTTTTCTTTTTTTTAAGGAGACCACCGAAATTGCAATTATGAGCTGTGCCACTAGGAGCACTGTTTCAGATATGAGACATAGGAGGCCATCAAGCAGGGACCGGGACCTTCCTGCTGAGGAGGGCCAATGGTTTGCTTGGGTTTCCGGAGCCTCTCCAACCAAGGGTGTAGCAAAGGGGGGGCGCGGGGGGGCCACCCCAGGTTCCATAGTGGAGGGGGTGACAAATTATGAAGGGAATTTTTTTTTGGAAAAAAAATGGGGGTGGGATTTTTTTTTTGAAAATTTTTTTGGGGGGGAAATGCCTGCTCCGAAGGTCTTATCTTACTATACTAGGGATTATATAGCTATATATGAAATTTCATGCATATCGGTTAATATCTTGACCCTCCTCCACCAAAATAGCTGTTCACTTGGCTGTTTTCCTATGTCGTGAAGGCTGAAATTTCAGTTCAGAGAACACTTTACTGTTCCCAACCGTAACCCTGTGGAAAGCCATCTAATTAGACTTTAATATGTTTTTAGGAGGTAATTTAATGATTGTTTGATTTTATACCAATGATGTGTATCTGATGTTAGCCACCCTGAGCCCGACTTTGGCGGGGGAGGGTGGGATATAAATAAAAGTTTATTATTATTATCACTTGTTATTATTCCTTTGTTAGAAAATATGAAATAATGTAAAACCATTTTTTGCGGGGGGGGGAATCAATGGGGGGGTTGACAAGAAATTTTCCGCACTGGGTACCACCTGACCTTCCCATGCCTTGGGGGGGGGTGACAAAAAATTTTTTGCCCCTGGGTACCAATTTACCTTGCTACGCCCCTGTCTCCAACTTGATGTTGGCCAAGATAACAGGCGGTTCTGCCACATGATGCTGTAGCCTCTTTCTGCAAGGAATTTCCCAGAGACAGCAGCATTTGGGCAAGGGTTTAGCTCAGCCTCACCCACTGTGCGGACCTTCAAGAAGACCTCTGGTGATAATGAGAGTTGAATGAGGATCAGAGAATTTTCTTATACGCCACCACAGCAGCTAGAATTCTATTGGCTCAGAATTGGAAATTGAAACGTTTGCCAACGGTAGAGGAATGGAGAATAAAATTAATGGAGTATTCGGAACTAGCGAGATTAACTGCAAGGATAAGAGACCAGAGAGATCAACTGGTTCAGGATGATTGGAGTAAATTTCTGAAATATTTAGAAGTCTATAATCATGTAATTCACTAACAGGTGGGACAGAATTCTTGCAACCTAGCAGAAAAGTATGACCAAAATGGAGGTTTTGTAATAGGAGAAATAAAATTGGAAATTTAAGGGAAAGCGGATGAATGATGTAGATTAAGAAAACTGGAGTGGAGTAGGAGGGAAGTCAAAACTCGGCGGAGTTCTTGTAATATTGCAAAAAGTGTATTTGACAAATGTATGTTTATGTTCATTTCTGAAAATAAAAAAAACATACTTGCAAAAAAAAATTGGAAACATGTAAAAGGTCCACTGAAGTTGTAAGAGATTTTACAAAAGATTAAAGGAGCCCAACAGCTAGCCATGGCCAAAAAAAAAAAAGATAATGACAGTTGAATGAGAGCCTCAGGATTGCTCAACTCCCTTCATACCCGGGGAGCACTGTGTGTGTGTGTGTGTCGGACGTACACACGCAGAAACAGCACAGTCCTTTCCAAAACTGCACTTGCTTCCTACAAAATTCCTCGGATTCTTCTCCCCACAAGGAACCTGCTTTCAGATAAACCTGGCGAATGGATGGAGAGACCAGCGCAAGTCTGTTCAGTGTCAGTTGACTGGCCCTCCACCACAGATCCATCCCATCCCAAGTGGATGTTCCAAAAGAACGAACAAACAATGTGCGAACTCTACACATTTTCCACATAGTCGTACCATTAAACATACTGTACATTTTTAAATGCTTTTTGGCGCATTTCCCCCTAAATAGGGTTGCCATGTTTCAAAAAAGATTTATTTGTTTGTTTGTTTGTTTGCTTGCTTGTTTGTTTTAGGGAACCACCCAAATGGTTTAGCTTTTTTTTAGGAAAACCCCAAAGTTGATTGGCTTTTGTTTTTTACAACAACAAAAAATGCCCCCAAAAACCCACAATTTTTTTTTTTGACAAAGCACCGACTTTGGGGAATTATTCCCCCCTGGACATCAATTCCGCCTTTGAAATCCTGGTATTGTCCGGGAAAATCCTGTCGTATGCCAGCCCTACCCCTAAAGCATATATTTTGTATGCCATACTCAAACCTTCCAAATCTACATTTCCACGGTTCTCTGTATTCGTGCATGCTTTTTTGAGAACAAAACTGCATTGTGAAATCAGGGAAACTGCACCGTTACCATTCCGATCTGCACACAATTTTGGGGTTGGTCCGCTGCAAGGAGACCGGACATATTCCACCCACCCACCCCACCCACCCCATGTCTGTTCTGAGCTGACTTGCTTTGGAGGTAGAGGACAGTTGCGTGAATCAGCTCAGACACACTTTCATGTCCTTCGAAAGCAGCAGACCGACAATTTGTGCTTGTTCAGTTCTTTTACGAGCCTTTGATGTTGTGCAACCATAGAAGGTGTCATTTCCTTCCTGCTCTCGTGAAGCCATTAATCCCCCCCCTCAAGTTTTAACATGGGTTGAAGGGGGGGCATAGGTTGAGCAGATACGTCAGGACAACTGCAATTGTCTTCCACGTCACACGATTTTCTATATCCTCGGTGTTTTTAAGTGTTCCCTACAAACATCAGGTGGGACACGGGTGGCCCTGTGGGTTAAACCACTGAGCCTAGGACTTGCCGATCAGAAGGTCGGCGGTTCGAATCCCCGTGATGGGGTGAGCTCCCGTTGCTCAGTCCCAGCTCCTGCCAACCTAGCAGTTCGAAAGCACATCAAAGTGCAAGTAGATAAATAGGTACTGCTCCAGCGGGAAGGCAAATGGCGTTTCTGTGCGCTGCTCTGGTTCTCCAGAAGTGGCTTAGTCATGCTGGCCACATGACCCAGAAGCTGTATGCTGGCTCCCTCGGCCAGTAACACAAGATGAGCGCCGCAACCCCAGAGTCAGACGCGACTGGACCTAATGGTCAGGGGTCCCTTTACCTTTACCTTTACTGTTATGTACTGAGTTGAACAGGATCCAAAATGCAGCAGTCTGATTGGTCCTAGAACAATAGGATTCAGAATGCAGCAGTCTGGTTGGTCCTAGAACAATAGGATCCAGAATGCAGCACTCTGATTGGTCCGCAGGAGCCACCCAATCCAGCTCCAGGTAGAAGTGAATCCGCAACCCGATTGGCATACAGGAGTATCCCGGAATTAGCCAATCACGTGGGGCCCATTGTGTAAATAGTGTATATAAAGCAGACGTTTTGTGGGAACTGCATTCCTCACTACTATGAGCTGAATAAAGAACATGAAATTCACACTTGACTCGAGTATATTTCACTTACAAACATCAGAAACCATGGAGTTTGGCTGCTTACTTGCTTCTCAGACCTCATTTGCTTCCTGCTTGGAGGTGCCTGGCATCCAAACCAGAATCAAAAACTATGCTTCTAGGGCAATGATGGTGTCGCACAGCCTTCATCAACCTGGTGCCTCCCAGATGTTTTGGACTACAACTCCCATCAGCCCCTACCAAGAAAGCTGTATGAGCTGTTTGACGGTGGATTGGGCTCCCTCGGAAAGCAGCGGACTCTCCTTCACTTGAGTTTCTTAAACAGAGGTGTTAAGCGGAGGGTTGGCCTAAATGACCCTTGTGGTCCCTTCCAGTTCTATGGACTACTGCAATGCGCTCTACGCGGGGCTACCTTTGAAGGTGACCCGGAAACTACAACTAATCCAGAATGCGGCAGCCAGACTGGAGAATGGAAGCGGCTGCCGAGAACACATAACACCAGTCTTGAAAGACCTACATTGGCTCCCAGTACGTTTCCGAGCACAATTCAAAGTGTTGGTGCTGACCTTTAAAGCCCTAAACGGCCTCGGTCCTGTATACCTGAAGGAGCGTCTCCACCCCCATCATTCAGCCCGGACACTGAGATCCAGCGCTGAGGGCCTTCTGTCGGTTCCCTCAGTGCGAGAAGGGAGGTTACAGGGAACCAGGCAGAGGGCCTTCTCGGTGGTGGCACCCTCCCTGTGGAACGCCCTCCCATCAGATGTCAAGGAAATAAACAACTGTCTGACTTTTAGAAGACATCTGAAGGCAGCCCTGTTCAGGGAAGTTTTTGATGGTTGATGATTTATTGTGTTTTTAATATTTGATGAGTGACTGGGGCAACCAAGTTAGATGGGTGGCATATAAATAAAACATTTTTTGTTGTTGTTCAGTCGTGTCCGACTCTTCGTGACCCCATGGAACAGAGCACGCCAGGCACGCCTATCCTTCACTGGCCAAACTCATGTTAGTAGCTTCGAGAACACTGCCCAACCATCTCATCCTCTGTCGCCCCCTTCTCCTTGTGCCCTCCATCTTTCCCAACATCAGGGTCTTTCCCAGGGAGTCTTCTCTTCTCATGAGGTGGCCAAAGTACTGGAGCCTCAACTTCAGGATCTGTCCTTCTAGTGAGCACTCAGGGCTGATTTCTTTAAGGATGGATAGGTTTGATCTTCTTGCAGTCCATGGGACTCTCAAGAGTCTCCTCCAGCACCATAATTCAGAAGCATAATCATAATCATACAAAAATGCACGAACAATTTCATTTTTGCACACACTTTACCCTAGTACAGGGTTTTGTTTTGTACATCTGACTTGGTTGGAGAACCTCTCTGCAGAATTCAGGGAAGTGTGAATTGGGGGTGGTTTGTGTATCACTGTGAACCGATAGGATTTGTCCTCCCACCCTTCGCTGATCCTTCTGTGTTTCCTCCTCGTAGATGCTTCTCAAGGTGAGGAGATGTCGATATTCTGCAGTTTGGCATTCAGAGCCCAGTAAGGCGGGGAGCCGCTTGCCATGGGACGAGTGCCACGCTGGTGACATTCAAACAGCCGCAGCCCATTGAAAAGCAATATTCACGTTTTCATAAAATGTTCCCGTCATGGTTTATTTTGGCAAAGCGCTTGTTTCCTTGAGCCAGTGAACCTGTTCAGCATTTGAGAGGCAGTAAAAACGCAGTAAATTAAGATCTCTAGGCCTTTGGGAGGGCTGTAAAAAAATGACTGTGAAAAAATGGAGCTCTACGAAACAGGAAAGCCTGCCACTTTTATTGGGCCAGGTACGGGTTGCACAGGGGAATGTGCAAGCTTTGCAGTTTCACGGGATTCCTCGTCGCTTTGTGTGTGTGAAAGTCTCCATATACTTCGGCCAAAATAAAAAACAGATTCACATGGCGCCTCTGTAGATCGGTTGGTTGTTCTATATATTATACCATATTGGGGGAACCCAGTCCGATGGGTGAGGTAAAAATAATAAAAATATTATTATTCTATGACAGTACAGAATGTGTAAATATATGTGCATATATCAGTGAAAACAACAAACGGGAAATTCTTGGCAAAAATGTGTCATGATATTTTATTATTATTTATTTAATAATATTTATATGTCGCTTGATTGTAGGGGGGGAAAGTATCAAGAGACAAAGAAGAAAAAAACCCACAATGCCATAAAACACTGAGCGCCTGTGACTGGGAAACCTGGGCGGATCTTTGCACCCCGTCGCCTCATATGCTTAAGACAGCCCTGGCTGAGAGCCAGTGTGGTGTAGTGGTTAAGAGCGGTAGTCCTGTAATCTGGGGAACTGGGTTCGCGTCTCCGCTCCTCCACATGCAGCTGCTGGGTGACCTTGGGCTAGTCACACTTCTCTGAAGTCTCTCAGCCCCACTCACCTCACAGAGTGTTTGTTGTGGGGGAGGAAGGGAAAGGAGAATGTGAGCCGCTTTGAGACTCCTTCGGGTAGTGATAAAGCGGGATATCAAATCCAAACTCCTCCTCCTCCTCCTCCTCCTCCTCTTCTTCTTCTTCCTGCACTTCCTCAAATGTACAGTGGTACCTCGGGTTAAGTACTTAATTCGTTCTGGAGGTCCGTTCTTAACCTGAAACTGTTCTTAACCTGAAGCGCCACTTTAGCTAATGGGACCTCCCGCTGCCGCTGCATTCTTAACCTGAAGCCTTATTTCTGGGTCAGCGGAGTCTGTAACCTGAAGCATATGTAACCCGAGGTACCACTGTATTTTTAATATCTTCTGCACCTCCTAATTAACTTAATTTGCTCATTTATTCTTCTTTAAATATACACTCTTATGAAACTGCAGGTTATTACAATAATCCTGCCAATGTTTTTATCTGTTTACAATTTATCTGTAAATATTCCATAAACCATTTCCATTCTTTTATTTTAAAAAAAAGTTTGTTATCTCGATTTCTTATTCTTCCGGTATGTTTTGCCATTTCTGCATATTCCATTAGTTTTTGTATCCATTCTTCCTTTACTGGGACTTCTGCGTCTTTCCATTTTGGGGCAAGTAACATCCTTGCTGCTGTAGTAGCATACATAAATAAATTTCTACACTATTTAGGTAGTTCTGTCCCTATAATTCCCAAAACAAAAGCTTCTGTGTGTTTTTTTTAATTAAATTTATTTTGAACACCCTTTTCAATTCATTATATATCATTTCCCAGTAAGCTTTAATCTCACTACAAGACCACCACATATGATAAAAAGAATCTTCTTTCTCTTTACATTCCCAACACTTGTTTGATTTAGAGTTATACATTTTTTACAGTTTACTCGGTGTTAGATACCAACGTTGGTATCCAGGGCCGGATGTAGGTTTGATGAGGCCCTAAGCTACTGAAGGTAATGAGGCCCTTTATACCTGTCCAGCTGTCCTTCGTCAACAACAAATTGTCGCTGTTTTGTGTTGAATATATGCTATATGGTAATTGATGGACCTAATAGGTATCTCAAGCCATTTGCACATGTTGCCATGCAACCCGTCCATGCAGAATGTAGGCACCCTATATATAGAAAGGAGCAAACCAGTGATATTTTAGGGAGCAGGCTAGCAGGCGGGGCCCATTACTTACATCAGAGGAGCCTACACAACACAAAACACTGTTGCTGTATGTAGGTTTTATTTTATTTGTTTTTTATCTTATATTTTGGAAATGTACATCCAGTTCTGGGCACCACAGTTCAAGAAGGATACTGACAAGCTGGAACGTGTCCAGAGGAGGGCAACCAAAATGGTCAAAGGCCTGGAAACGATACCTTATGAGGAACGGCTTAGGGAGCTGCGTATGTTTAGCCTGGAGAAGAGAAGGTTAAGGGGTGATATGATAGCCATGTTCAAATATATCAAAGGATGTCATCTAGGGGAGGGAGAAAGGTTGTTTTCTGCTGCTCCAGAGAAGCGGACACGGGGCAATGGATTCAAACTACAAGAAAGAAGATTCCACCTAAACATTAGGAAGAACTTCCTGACAGTGAGAGCTGCTCAGCAGTGGAATTTGCTACCAAGGAGTGTGGTGGAGTCTCCTTCTTTGGAGGTCTTTAAGCAGAGGCTTGACAGCCATCTGTCAGGAATGATTTGATGGTGTTTCCTGCGTGGCAGGGGGTTGGACTGGATGGCCCTTGTGGTCTCTTCCAACTCTAGGATTCTATGATTCTAGGGTTTTTTTTCATTTAAATTTTTTGGGGGGGCCCAAGAGGGTGGGGCCCTAAGCTATAGCTTGTTTAGTTTATACGTAAATCTGGCACTGTTGGTATGGTTGGCAGAGCTTGCTTTCCTGACGTGACTTTTCCTTTCCACGCAGTCCTGGCTGACATCCATTCTCGAGGAAGTTCAGCGATGCCGACCGCTGTTGCCCACGACTCCTGGGTAGGTGTGATTAAGTGGCAAAGCCATTACAGAGTCGATTATCGTTCCCTCCGCCACTCCCAATTGCAGCCGCCCCAGAGATTGTTTAAACTCGGGCCTGCGCTCCTCTCCCAGAGCCATCCGGTTCCGCAGCAAGCGGCAGCACCTGCAAACGATCACTTTGAGAGATGGCTAATGTTCTAATTGCCGAGGACCCAAAAATGTTAGCTGTAAACAAATGAGGATTGTATTTATAATCCATCAGCGTTACGGCCTTCTGATGGCGATGATATCTGCAGAGTTTACACTGGGAGACCTCCTGCCCTTCTGCAGCCGCAGCAGCTGTAAGCTTATGGCCGGTTTGCAGATGGAGGGGAAATCGCAGGCGTTTAGCTGCGGCAGGAAAGAATAATCGCTGGCAACCTCTTCAAAATGGCCCAGGAGCCTCCTCTAGAAAATCAGGGCCAGGGCCTCCTTAAGTACCGTATTTTTCGCTCCATAAGACACACTTTTTTCCTCCTGAAAAGTAAGGGGAAATGCCTGTGCGTCTTATGGAGTGAATGGTGGTCCCTGGAGCTGAATTGCCCAGGGGCCAAAAGAGGATCCTGCTTTTTATTTTACAAAGAGAAAAGGGGGTGTTGAAAGGACCCCGCTCAGCAGCTGATCAGCAAGAGATCCGGAGAGAGATAAGAGTCCCTGCTCCCTTTCAGCCAAGCCCTCCATTGTTGAATGTGCTGCAGAGGGAGGTTGTTTGTTTCCCCAGCGACATGGGACTGGCTGATCAGATTATCTGTCTGGAAACTGTAGAAAAGGCCCCCTTTCCTTAAGATTTTTCAGAAATGTGAGTTAAAACCCATAAAAATGGGGCTTTTCCTCTTTGCTTTTCCCCCTTTGCAAAAGGAGCTTTGCTTTTCCCCCTTTGCAAAAAAAGCTGCAAAACCTTTAGCTGATCCCCCCAAAAATAAAAAAAAATAAAAAACCAGGGCTTTTCCCTTTGCAAAAAAGCTGCAAAACTTTTAGCTGATCCTTTAAAAAAAGGCCTTTTACCTTTGCAAAAACAGCTGCAAACTTTTAGCTGATCCTCAAACAAACCAAAACAAAACAGGGCTTTTAGAGGAGGAAAACCAGAAAAATATTTTTTTTCTTGTTTCCTCCTCTAAAAATGAGGTGTGCCCTATGGTCCAGTGAGTCCTATGGAGCGAAAAATATGGTATATCTGGCACCGTGGTGCAAAGATCCCTCCGGCGGTGCCCCTCACCCCTGTTTCCCAGAGTTGCAGACCTTTTTACGGCGCTGCCGGCAGCTTTGTGGGGCCGGAGGAGGCGGGCAGCGGCTGGAGGGCAGCTGCTCCGGCGGGGAAGAGGCGGAGGCTCCGGGCACAGCGCCGCTTCAGCGAGGCAGGTGAGGGTGGCGAACTGATGCCGGGAGGTGCTGTGTCCAACCACCGCCTCTACCCTGTCACCCTCCAGAACTCGGCGCCCTGGCGCCCCGCGCCACTTGCCTCTATGGGCAAGACGACCCTGATCGGGGCCATCAGAGTTGCTGCCGATTTTCACAGAATGCCAAATTTTAAGGTGGGTGTCGAGGAATCGCAACGTAGGGTATCATAGAATTGTAGAACTGGGCAGGGTGCATTTCACAGACTGGGAGGAGATGGGATAACCATCTTCAGATATCTCAAGGGCTATCACATGGAAGAGGGGGCAAGCTTGTTTACTCCTGCTCTGGAGGGTAGGCAGGGCCGGTGCTAGTGCTTCTTGTGCCCTAGGTGAGACCACCTTCTGGCGCCCCCGCCCCCCCCACTCCAAAGCCTGCTTTAGCGGGAGGTGGGGGTGGTGGAGAGGCAAGCAGCAGTTTCTCTGCTGTAGTGGAGAAGCTGCTGCTCGCCCGTCCTGCCCGCCGCCAAAGCCTGGCCAGCGCCCCCTCCATTTTGGTGCCCTAGGCAATTGCCTAGTTCACCTTAATGAACGTGCCGGCCCTGAGAGTAGGAGTATCACCTAACCTGGTGATAAGAGAAGAAGTGATATAAGGAAGGAGCTGCAGCCCAATATAGGAGAAGAGAAGATAAGGGAACATCTAGCTACTTTAAATGAATTCAAATCTCCAGGGCCTGATGAGCTGCATCCAAGGGTACTCAAGGACGACAGAAAGGTCTCCCCTGGGAGGTTGTGGACTCTCCTTCCTTGGAGGTTTTTAAGTAGAGATTGGATGGCCATCGGTCATGGATGCTTTAGCTGAGATTCCTGCATGGCATTGACTTTGGACTATGTAGATGTCCCTTGGGGTCCCTTCCAACTCTACGATTCTTTGACAAGAGCCAGGGCTGTCTTGAGCATATGCGGCGCTGGGGTGCAAAGATCTGCCCAGGTTTCCCAGTCCCAGGCGCTCAGGAGGGCGGAGCTGGCAGGCCATCTCAGCATCTCGCTGGCTTGGTCGCCTCTGAACTCACGCCGCAGAGTCGCCCGCAGTAGAAGAGCCCGCTGCGGTGCTCCGACCAACGGGCAAGCTCTTCCCCAGACTCAACTCTTGGGCCCCGGACTCTCGGCCTGGCGCCCCCGAGAGCCCGGCACCCAGGTGCCCCACACCCCTAGCGCCTATGGGTAAGACGTCCCTGCAAGAGCAAGCAGCTTATGGCTAAATGAACAGTGTTAAGTGATCGTCAGTTTGCATCTCTTTTCTTTTCTTTTATTCATTTTCACTTTTAGCATTTGTCATCATACATAACATATTTTTCTGTGCATAAGACGACCCCATGTATAAGACGACCCCCCCCGTTTAACCCAAAATTAGAAATTAAATTGTTTTTTTTAAAATTGGGGGGGGGTCACTTCCACCAATCACTCACCCCTTGCCCGCCACTGCCAACCGCACACCTCGCCACAGCCGCCAATTGTCTGCCCGCTTGCCGTCACCAACAGCCCACCTGCCCACTTGCCACAGCCGCCAATCGCCTGCCCAATTGCCGTAGCCACAGCCAATCGCCAGCAAGCCTTTCCACAGGCACCAATTGGGAGCCAGTGTGGTGTAGTGGTTAAGAGCGGTAGACTCGTAATCTGGGGAACCAGGTTCGCGTCTCCGCTCCTCCACATGCAGCTGCTGGGTGACCTTGGGCTAGTCACACTTCTCTGAGGTCTCTCAGCCCCACTCACCTCACAGAGTGTTTGTTGTGGGCGAGGAAGGGAAAAGGAGAATGTTAGCCGCTTTGAGACTCCTTTGGGTAGTGAAAAGCGGGATATCAAATTCAAACTCTTCTTCTCTTCTTCTTCTTCTTCTTCAATCACCCTCCCAATCGCCGCTGCCAGTCTCCTGCTTGCTGCTACCATTCATCGCTCGTCCCCCCTCTGCATTCACTATCTGTGTATAAGACGACACCCAATTTTTGCCTATGTTTCTTAGCAAAAATCATCGTCTTATACACGGAAAAATACGGTAAATCCTAATCATTTTACACATAGGATTCTCAGAATCCCCAAACTTCCCTCCGTGGTTTCCCCAGATATTCTTTTCAAACTGCATCGTATCGTATTCCCCATATTTTCTTAAAACTCAATTTTTATCATAATTCTCACTTCATTGCAAGTGTTTTTAAAATCCTGCCAATGTTTTCAACTGTTTACAGTTGTCTTTCTTTATTAAATTTATTGTCCTCTTGATCTCTGATTTTCCTGGTCATTTTCACCAATTTGGCATCGTCCATCATCTTTATCAGCCATTTTAATTTCGTAGGTAGGTTATCCTCCTAGTAACAAGTAGCAAGTAGCGTCCACGCAGCTGTTGTAACATACATAAATAGTCTCTTCTGATCCTTAGGTATTTCTGGTCCTAAAATTCCTAGTAAGAAAGTTTCTGATTTTTTTTTTTTAACAAAAGTTGTTTTAAATATTTTTTCAACTCGTTATAAATCGTTTCCCAATATACTTTTGTGGGGTTGTTTTTTTGTTGTTGTTTTTTTTGCATGTCCACCACATGTGTTAAAAAGTGCCTTCCTTCTCTTTACACTTCCAACATGTATCTGTAGCAGTTCTATACATTTTTGCTAGTTTGGCAGGAGTTAGGTACCAGCGATACATCATAGAATCATAGAATCCTAGAGCTGGAAGAGACCCCAAGGGCCATCCAGTCCAACCCCCTGCCAAGCAGGAAACACCATCAAAGCATTCCTGACAGATGGCTGTCAAGCCTCCGCTTAAAGACCTCCAAAGAAGGAGACTCCACCACACTCCTTGGCAGCAAATTCCACTGTCAAACAGCTCTTACCGTCAGGAGGTTCTTCCTAATGTTTAGGTGGAATCTTCTTTCTTGTAGTTTGAATCCATTGCCCCGTGTCCGCTTCTCTGGAGCAGCAGAAAACAACCTTTCACCCTCCTCTATATGACATCCTTTGATATATTTGAACATGGCTATCATATCGCCCCTTAACCTTCTCTTCTCCACGCTAAACATACCCAGCTCCCTAAGCCATTCCTCATAAGGCATCGTTTCCAGGCCTTGGACCATTTTGGTTGCCCTCCTCTGGACACCTTCCAGCTTGTCAGTATCCTTCTGGAACTGTGGTGCCCAGAACATCGTTTTCATATAATTCTCTTTCAACATGCAACATGCTTCAGATGGCCTCTCAAAGGGAGATACTTGTGTTACCCCTCGGATTGGCAGCATCACTCTTCCATGCACTCATGAAATGGCGTGGGAAGCCCTGAGGCATGCGGGAGGCACAACACACAGGCTCCTCCCACATCTGCACCCCCTCTTTGGAAACAGGGGTGTGGAGCAGCCTCTGCTTCGGCCATCTTTTGCACCTTGTAGGGCAGCTGAATCATTGCTCTTCACTGGGAGGGAAAGGGGCAGAGGCGAGGCAGCGGGGAGGTCAGTGCAGCGCAAACGGGTTGGCGGAGCCACTTCCCTGCTGCATTGCCTCCTCTCCACCTTCCAGTGAGCAGCAGTGACTCAGCTGCTAGGAGGTCAGGTAAGTGCTACAGTTCAAATACGCCACACACTGCTGACATTTCCCTGCCGATGTGAGGAGGAGAGTTCCTGTTTCAGCCCTGTCTGCTGCCAGAATACTGCTTGAGGGGCAAAAAAAAAGAGAAGAAAAAGACCATTCCACCGGCGGCCGTCCCATTTTTCAACCCCGAACTTGATACTCCGAGGTGGAGGGCAGCTCCCCTGCCGTTTAACACATCCCTCCTTTATTTTCTGAGCGAATGGCCTTGGGACACGGGAGGTTGCCAGAGACTAAACAGCCGGATTGCGAAGCCTTTACATCTGGCACTTTTAAGAGAGAATTCCCCTAGATTTATGTACCTGTTTTGAGCCGGGTCTTTCAGGAGACATCGGGTCAAAAGAAGGAGAAGACGAGGAACATACCTTCGACTGCCTGTCGGGGTTAACTGACCTTGCCTTCTCAGTTTCCCCTCCTAAATGTTTCCCATCTTCCTGGTGGACTGCATATTCCCCCTCCCCTCCCCTTCCAACATCATGAAGTGACACCGCCTGGTTCGTTCCTGGGAATGTTGCAGAGGTTGCTAGTCAGAGTTTAGCAGGGCTTAGGACTTCCCAGGTATTCCCCACATCTCTCTGGTCTATGACTACTACATGATATGGGTGTGGGATCGTTCTCAGTGCCAGGGCATATAGCTGGGCGGAGCCAGAGACAGAAGTGGGTGGAGCAATGAAGATCAAGTTCACCTTTCTACAGCAGGCTCAATTTATACATGCTGTTAAAAAAGTTGGTGCTTGCCCCTCTTATGTACTGAGCTGAATCCTAGAACAATAGGATCCAGAATGCAGCAGTCTGATTGGTCCGCAGGGCCCACCCAATCCAGCTCCAGGTGGAAGTGAATCAGCGACCTGATTGGCCTGCAAGAGCAGCCAATCAGACCCCTGGAGGAAGTGAATCTGCAACCTGATTGGCCTACAGGAGTAGCCCGGAATTAGCCCATTGTGAAAATAATGTATATATAGCAGACATTTTGGGGGAAAGATTCATTCCTTGCTACTATGAGCTGAATAAAGAGCATGAAATTCACACTTGACTCCGAGTATATTTCACTGGCGACGAAGGTGGGATCCCGCTGAGCAAGAGCCCATGGGGTCCTGGGCACCCACACAGGATCTGTGTTCCTTTGGAGAATGGAAGACAAGGCAGAGACTGTTATGGTTTTAAGAAATATGGTTTATTCACCTATTTGCACCTTTGGTCTGCATGGAGGGAGTCCAGATCTTACAGCATGGTCCTTTCAAGAGGGGCTTATCCCCCACAGCAGTGCAGGCAGCCTTCAGCCAGCCTGCCCAACATGGATCTCAGCTTCTCTTCTTGATTCTCCTTACCAGCAACCCTTGCACCCAGACTCCCTTTTCCTGTCGCCTCAAACATATACACCCCATCACTGTGGTAACATCTCACTCCCCAGGCCAAAGGATTCCTCTTGGGTGGCCCGTCAGCTCCATTTCTCATGTTAACAGGCTTGCTCTTCACTAAGCCAGCCAGGATGGTTTGTATAAGGAAGCCCAAGAATTCTCTGTCTGGCACAATTAATCAAAACCCTAGCGTTTACCCATTTATAGGGTTTAGGGGCACCCCCCTCCCTAAATACATTCCCACAACCCTCTTGGCCCTTCATCCAGGGAAGCAAGATGCATGGTCAGAGTTGAAGGGCACATACCAACACACCTGGAAGAAGTGAACCAAGTCCAGTAAGGGGTGTGGCCTGGGGGAGAGGGTGTGGCCTGGCTAGAGTCCCAGTGGCCCAACAGAGAGCTCTGGAGACCACATACATCTCTTAGCCCTGAGGCTTCTCTCCCCTGCACTACAGCAACTTGGGTCTTGTTTGAGTGTGCGAGTCTATGTGAATATAATTGTGAGTGTCTGGAGGCGGTTGCAGGATGGATGGCTGTTAACAGATTGGGGTTGAATCCCAATAAGACAGAAGTACTGTTTATGGAGGACGGGGGTGGAAGACTCCCTTGTGTTGAATGGGGTAACTGGAGGCCACATGTGCAGCCTTGGGGTCTTTTTGGACTCACAACTGCCCATGGAAGCACCGGTCAATTCTGTGTCCAGGGCGGCTGTCTACCAGCTCCCTCTGGTATGCAGGCTGAGACCCTCCCTGCCCGCGGACTGTCTCTCCAGAGTGGTGCATGCTCTGGTTATCTCCCGCTTGGACTACTGCAGTGCACTCTACATGGGGCTGCCTTTGAAGGTGACCCGGAAACTACAACTAATCCAGAATGCGGCAGCTAGACTGGTGACTTGGGAGTGGCCGCCGGGACCATAGGACACCGGTCCTGGAAGACCTACATTGGCTCCCAATATGTTTCTGAGCACAATTCAGAGTGTTGGTGCTGACCTTTAAAGCCCTAAATGGCCTCGGCCCTGTATACCTGAAGAAGCATCGACTCCTATCGTTCAGCCCGGACACTGAGATCCAGCACCGAGGACCTTCTGGCAGTTCCCTTACTGTGGGAAGTGAGGTTACAGGGATCCAAGCAGAGGGCCTTCTCAGTAGTGGCACCCACCCAATGGAATGCTATTTATCAAGGAGATAAATAGCTATAGGGCTTTTAGAAGACATCTGAAGGCAGCCTTGCACAGGGAAGTTTTTAAAGGTTGGTGTTTTCATGTGCTTTTAATATTCTGTTGTGAGCTGCCCAGTGTGGCTGGGACAACCCTGTTCGGTGGGCAACACATACATAATATCATCATCATCATCATCATTTGATGTCAGGTGTTGATTTTTTGGTGGGGGGCAGTTACACTGGAAGAAATCAATGGGACTTGCACAGGAGAACTTCCCAAGGGTTCGGCCCCACATGGTTTCATCCCCACCCCCTTTCTCTCTCTAATCATTCACATCCTCCGCTGCTAATCTCCAAGAAGCTTCGTCCGAAACTCCGAATGTGACTTTTCCAGCAGTTGCTATGCCTTGCAGACTGTGGTTTCTGCTGAAGCTGTTTTTTATAACCACTGATGGTTTAAAAAAAAATAGGGAAGATGAAGGAGGGAAGGGCGGTTGGCGGGTGGGGGGGAGAGAAGAAGGCGTGGCCCCCTCTTGCAGTCCTCCCAGCCTTCTAGATCTTAAATTAGATTGATGAGCATAAACACTCTGAGTGGAGCGTTTTCCAACTCAATTGCAATTATCCTGGAAATGGCCTACAATTACAGCAACCCTCTCGAAGCTAGAAATTATCTTCTTAAGCTCCCTTCCAGATGGGTCAGCTGTGAAAATGTCACTTGCGTGTGCAGCTATAACCGCCACCAGGATGAGTCCACCAGGGATGGCAGAATAAAGAAAGGAGGAGGAAGAAAAAGGAGGAGAAGGAGAGCTGCCTGGCTGGATTTGAAGAGTGAGACAACTGGCGTAAAAAAAAATAAAAAATGGCGGCATGAGAAGGAGGTATTTGTCAACTGTCTCGGAAAGGAGAGCCGGGAATTTAGCAGAAAAGAGCAACTAAAACGATGAAGATGGTGGAGTCTCCTTCGCTGGAGGTTTATATTCTGTCGTTGGGTGGCCATCTGTCAGGGATTCTTTCGTTGTGATTCCTGCATTGCAGGGGGTTGGACTAGATGACCTTTGTGGACCTTCCAAGTCTACAACTCTGTGATTCTGTGAGCAAGTCCCTTGTCCGGAAAGGATACAGTCTTTGGGGCTTTTTAGCTTAGAAAGCTAAATTAGAAATTAGAAGACGCCTGCTTCTTGGGAGAAAAGCAATGATAAACCTAGACAGCATCTTAAAAAGCAAAGACATCACCTTGCCGACAAAGGTCCGTATAGTTAAAGCTATGGTTTTCCCAGTAGTAATGTACGGAAGTGAGAGCTGGACCATAAAGAAGGCTGATCGCCGAAGAATTGATGCTTTTGAATTATGGTGCTGGAGGAGACTCTTGAGAGTCCCATGGACTGCAAGAAGATCAAACCTATCCATTCTTAAAGAAATCAGCCCTGAGTGCTCACTGGAATGACAGATCCTGAAGTTGAGGCTCCAATACTTTGGCCACCTCATGAGAAGAGAAGACTCCCTGGAAAAGACCCTGATGTTGGGAAAGATGGAGGGCACAAGGAGAAGGGGACGACAGAGGACGAGATGGTTGGACAGTGTTCTCGAAGCTACTAACATGAGTTTGGCCAAACTGCGAGAGGCAGTGGAGGATAGGCGTGCCTGGCGTGCTCTGGTCCATGGGGTCACGAAGAGTCGGACACGACTGAACGACTGAACAACAAGAACAACAACAACAAGCTTAGAAAGATGACAGAGTGATACAACGCTCCCTCCCAAAAAGGGAAGATGGTTGGGTAAGGGTGGGAGGGCATGAAGGAGCTGTATAAAACCATACACAGGAAGGAGCTAGTGGATCCTTGGTTGGCCCCAAGACTTCTCAGGGACTGGATGAGACTTGTTATAACCCAGGGTCAGTGTGGGATTTACCTATAAGCTAAACAAGCTATAGCTTAGGGCCCCACTCTTTTGGGGGGTCCCCCAAAAAATTAAAGGAAAACAAAACTAGATGTACATTTCCAAAATATAAGATAGAAAACAAATAAAATAAAACCTGCATACAGCAACAGTGTTTTGTTTTGTTTTGTTTTTTTGTTTTTGTGCAGGCTCCTATGATGTAAGTCAGGGGTCAGCAAACTTTTTCAGCAGGGGGCCAGTCCACTGTCCCTCAGACCCTGTGTGGGGCCGGACTATATTTTGAAAGGGGGAAAAAATGAACGAAGTCCTATGCCCCACAAATAACCCAGAGATGCATTTTAAATAAAAGGACACATTCTACTCATGTAAAAACACTCTGATTCCCGGACCATCCGCGGGCTGGATTTAGAAGGTGATTGGGGTGCATCCGGCCCCCAGGCCTTAGTTTGGGGACCCCTGATATAAGTCATGGGCCCTACCTGCTAGCCTGCTCCCTCAAATATCTCTAGTTTGCTCATTTCTATATATAGGGTGCCTGCATTCTGTATGGACTGGTTGCATGGCAACATGTACAAATGTCTTTAGATACCTATTAGGTCCATAAATTACCATATAGCATATAAAAGGGTAAAGATAAAGGACCCCTGACAGTTAAGTCACGACTCTGGGGTTGTGGCGCTCATCTCGGTCTATAGGCCGAGGGAGCCAACGTTTGTCCACAGACAGTTTTTCTGGGTCATGTGGCCAGCATGACTAAGCTGCTTCTGCCGAAACCAGAGCAGCGCACGGAAACACCGTTTACCTTCCCGCCGGAGCGGTACCTATTTATCTACTTGCACTTTGATGTGCTTTCGAACTGCTAGGTTGGCAGGAGCAGGGACCGAGCAACGGGAGCTCACCCCGTTGCAGGGATTCGAACCGCCGACCCTCCGATCAGCAAGCCCAAGGCTCAGTGGTTTACACCGCAGCGCCACACGCTTCCCTATCTATATATATATATATAATCGTTCAAGTTGGATGTTTGTTAACGATCGCCTTTCTCCATAACCCCTTGATCGATTCCGTTCAAATTTGGACACAACATTCCATGGCCATATGGGAGTGATCATTTCTACTTACATTGCACAAATACCACACCTTTCCCAGGTAAAAATGTGATTTTGTGCAAAAAAATATAGCGCCCTCCAGTGGACATTAAACAGCACAGTACACCACACCCATTTCCGACCCCTCCTCCTCCTCTCCCGACATCACTGCCCCCATCCAATCGACAGGCAGACCGGCCGCAGACGCTGCTGCTGCCTCCGCCGGCAGGTATAGAGGCACGACGGGTGGAATCGTCATTTTTGCCGTTTGCGGCGCTGCCTCAACCAGGGGTAGAGAGAGGCCGGACGACAACGCCGCTACTCACATTTGGGGCCTCACCTCACCCGGCTCCAGAGCGAGCCCTCCACTACATGTCAACAACATCAAAGAAGGCCATTGACAAAATCAGGACAAAGAACCTCATAGACTAAAACAGTAGTCATAATAAGTTGTAGAAATGAAGATGAAATATACTCGGAGTCAAGTGTGAATTTCATGCTCTTTATTCAGCTCATAGTAGTGAGGAATGCAGTTTCCCCAAAACGTCTGCTTTATATACACTATTTACACAATGGGCCCCACGTGATTGGCTAATTCCGGGATACTCCTGTGGGCCAATCAGGTTGCAGATTCACTTCCACCTGGAGCTGGATTGGGTGGCTCCTGCGGACCAATCAGAGTGCTGCATTCTGGATCCTATTGTTCTAGGACCAATCAGACTGCTGCAATCTCAATCTTATTGTTCTAGGACCAATCAGACTACTGCATTTTGGATCCTATTCAACTCAGTACATAACAGAAGACACAAAAAAAAACAGGAAGGGCAAATGGAGAACACGCAGACTGAACTTCGACGAGATCAGGTGCAGGTAAGCATACACTTTCTCTTTCATACTGTATCTTCCTTTTCCATTTCACGAAATCAGCCACAGCAAGGCGTGGCCGGGTCAGCTAGTGTAGCATATATTCAACACAAAAACCAGCAGCAATTGGTTGTTGGCAAATGACAGCTGGACATAGAAAGGGCCCCATTACCTTCAGTAGCTTAGGGCCTCATCAAACCTAAATCCGGCCCTGCATAAGTGTTACAACCCAGGGTCATGGAACACAAGCTCTTTGAGCTTCTCCCACCTTCCTTCCAGATCTGCTCAGCCTCTCCAGGACATGAGCTTATGACAGTTTTCCAGCTTCTTCCTTGACCCTCTTTTTCGGCAATGGGTTTTGGAGGCCAATGTACATAATGTAGCCCTAAAGGACTTGTCCCATGTCTTAGCCGCTAAAGATGACTAGAAGAAGAAGAGTTTGGATTTCATACCCCGCTTTATCACTACCCGAAGGAGTCTCAAAGCGGCTAACATTCTCCTTTCCCTTCCTCCCCCCACAACAAACACTCTGTGAGGTGAGTGGGGCTGAGAGACTTCAGAGAAGTGTGACTAGCCCAAGGTCGCCCAGCAGCTGCATGCGGAGGAGCGGAGACGCGAACCCGCTTCACCAGATTGCAAGTCCACTGCTCTTAACCACTACACCACACTGGCTCTCCAGTGTGTTGGAATTGCGACTTAAAGCGATCCTGCACAGCGAGAATAAATCAAACAAAGGTATCCTTTCACCTTATTCTGCGAGAAGCCAGTGGCCAGAAGCTTAATAGCCATTAACAGGTGAACTGTAAGACCCATCCTTTCCGAGTCGACGTTTGGCTCTGGACGGAGCTCGGCATCGCCTACAGCTGAGAGGGAAAACTTGGCCCAGGGGAAGCATCTCAGAAATCTCCACGCCGCTTCCTGGGGGAAAACATGGCCAGCCGCGTGAAGGACATCTCTGGAAATGGACAGTTTGAATAAACTTGAAACAGGGACATGCAGAAAAGTGCATTTCCTTTGTTTAGCATACCCATCTTGTTTAGCCTCGCGGCTCTTAAAGATGGGGCTGGAAGTAAACGACACAGATTTTTAATCCCGGAGACGGCTTAGAAGTGGTCAGGCCTCCTCATCGAGAGAAACAGAAAGGGCCCTGGGCCTGAGTCCATGCTGAGTCCATGGCTCAAGGGTGCAGGGTCAGGGATTCAGGCAGCGGGAACTGTGGAGACGTGTGTGTGTGTGTGTGTGTGTGTGTCTTCTGAAGGCTCTAAAACCAAGAGAAGATGTACCGGCATGATTCCCAAATGTGTTTATAAAGCTTTTTGGTCGCTTGCCTAGAAGATAACAGAGTGCTTGCAAGGCGAAGCCGAGAATGAAAACAGCATCTGCTGAAAAGCAGAACGGCATTGAAACAAAATCAGCTGCACTTCTGAAGCAAAAGCAATTTTAAAATGCCTCTTTAAGATCAAGCTCCAGTCAGCCGTTGAGCAAATCGTGTCGTTTTAATAAGCTTTCCGGAACAGAACCGCTTTGGATCGGGTCCAGAAGTACCGCTCTGCTAACAGGGGACCTCACCCACCAGCGGACCTGGTGCAAGATCCTTCCGTGAGAAAAGAAAGCTGCAATTCAGCAGTTAGCACGCGGTGTCGATATGCCTCTTGCACAAGTCCTTGCACGGTGCCTCAAGATGCATGCTTGTGCAATCTCTCCCACGAGGGGTTGCCTGAAGAAAGTGTGCCCTTGCAGGAAGCCTATGTTGCACAGCCTTCTGACAGGTCTGCAGGGCAAGGCAACCGTTGTACAATAGCCCCACTGCTGGAATTGCTTCTGCTCGTGCATCTCTGTATGTAGCCCTTTGAAGAGATGGAGAACAGTATGCAAGGATGGAGCCTGCCTGGTGTATTTCCTAATGTGCATGAGCTTTTGAGGGAGGGTGCCACCACTATTCAGGCCCCGCTGCGTGCCCTCATATTTCAGAGTTCATTAAAGAAAGGTACGTGAAGGACAGCTGTCAATGTCTGAGGAGGAGAAGGGGGATGCAAATGGGAGGAGACATCCCCCAAAGTATTATTATTATTATTATTATTATTATTATTATTATTATTATTATTCCTTTTCCCTGACAGGGACTGAAGGTAGCTTACAGACAAGAATAAAAACAGCTAAAGACATATGAAACAATCATTAGAAACAGTTAAGGATGGATAGAATTAAAACTATATATACACACATTTAAAAATCTATTAAAACTATGCAAATAATTGCAATAAAACAGCACAGCACCAGTTCTTTCATTAAAAAATAGTCCATTCCCAAAGCCTGATGGAACGAGAAGGTCTTCACCTGCCAGTAGAAGGAAAGGTAGGAGACAGTTGGTCTAGTTTCTCTAAGGAGCGAGTGCCAGAGTCTGTACTTAAGAACTGAAGCAGTGTCCAAAACGCTCTTTATTTCACCAACAGATTTGGCCTTGATAAACATCTCCTTTCAGTCTGTCATGGATGCCATCTGTCATGGATACTTTAGTTGAGAATCCTGCATTGCACAGGGTTATAGAATCATAGAATCAAAGAGTTGGAAGAGACCACAAGGGCCATCCAGTCCAACCCCCCTGCCAAGCAGGAAACACCACCAAATCATTCCTGACAGATGGCTGTCAAGCCTCTTCTTAAAGACCTCCAAAGAAGGAGACTCCACCACACTCCTTGGGTTGGCCTAGATGATCTTGGGGGTCCCTTTCCAACTCTACAATTGTATGAAGCTCCAACTGCACCCCTCCGCAAACTTTTTCAGCAGGGGGCCAGTCCACTGTCCCTCAAACCTTGTGGGGGGCGGACTGTATTTTTTTGGGGGGGGGGAATGAACGAATTCCTATGCCCCACAAATAACCCAGAGATGCATTTTAAATAAAAGAACACATTCTACTCATGTAAAAACACGCTTATTCCCGGACCCTCCGTGGGCCGGATTGAGAAGGCGATTGGGCCGTATCCAGCACCGGGCCTTAGTTTGCCTACCCATGTTCTCTGCCGTACTTTGGCCTTCTTTAATTACCTTTCTATGGTGACCTTAGACAGCATCTTAAAAAGCAGAGACATCACCTTGCCGACAAAGGTCCGTATAGTTAAAGCTATGGTTTTCCCAGTAGTAATGTATGGGTGTGAGAGCTGGACCATAAAGAAGACTGATCACTGAAGAATTAATGCTTTTGAATTATGGTGCTGGAGGAGACTCTTGAGAGTCCCATGGACTGCAAGAAGATCAAATCTCTCCA
The DNA here is from genome assembly GCF_009819535.1 of Lacerta agilis. Lineage (NCBI taxonomy): Eukaryota > Metazoa > Chordata > Lepidosauria > Squamata > Lacertidae > Lacerta > Lacerta agilis. The sequence continues at coordinate 4,874,972 of NC_046312.1, forward strand.
CTCTTAAAGAAATCAGCCCTGAGTGCTCACTAGAAGGACAGATCCTGAAGTTGAGGCTCCAGTACTTTGGCCACCTCATGAGAAGAGAAGACTCCCTGGAAAAGACCCTGATGCTGGGAAAGATGGAGGCCACAAGGAGAAGGGGACGACAGAGGATGAGATGGTTGGACAGTGTTCTCGAAGTGACTGGCATGAGTTTGGCCAAACTGCGGGAGGCAGTGGAGGATAGGGGTGCCTGGCGTGCTCTTGTCCATGGGATCACGAAGAGTCGGACACGACTGAATGACTGAACAACAACAACAACACGGTGACCTTAGTTTTTAATAAGGCAGGAAAACGTTGCAAATTTCTTGCTTCCTTGTGGCCTTCTCTGGCAATTAACTTGGCACCGTGGCCAACGCTTCTTCTTTTTATTATTTTTTCGGAACCCAGGAGAGGAGCTGGCCAGAGCCGTTGCCGCAGAACAGCTGCTCCAGCGGCAAAGAGGGCTTCACCTTTCCTCGGTGGCTACGCCCACCTGGTATTATCTCATTTGATTTCCTCGGACGGCGAGGAGAAAATTAAAGGTTAGCGAAGTTTGCTTTCATCTTCCAGTAGGAGTCGGCGGTTATTTCAGCGTGGAAGTTCCCCGCCCACTTTTATTTATTTTCTCCCCTTTTTCCTTCTTTCCTCGACAACTCCCTTCTTGTTTTCGCGGCTAAAAATATCGCCCGAGATGTTGCTTCGGTTTGGATTATTTCAAGGAACCTAAGAAAAGCTGAGGCAACTCCCCTTCAATTTGGAAGAAGGGGGCCAGACCAAGAATAAGCTCTGCTCCTGCAGGGAAAAGTCTGGTACAAAATGTTGAGCAGAGCAACCGAGACAGCGACTGGTTTGGATAACACACAAGAGTCTTTCTGGACATTTGCAGGCGGCCTTTTTATTGTGCATTCAACCCCATTTGTTTTCGGAGAGGTTAGATGAAATTGCACCAAAGCAAGCTTTATCCCACACATTCCCGTACATATTCCCATCACTTTCCCTTTCACAAGAGAAGTCCAGCATTTCAGGGGAAGCTGGTTTTGTGGCACGAAACCTCCCAGCGAACGACCTGAATTTGCACAATCACATTTTGCATAATAAGAATAAGAATAATTTCGCAGTGTTGCAGATAAACTCAAGTTTTATATGGGGAAAAACCCCAAAACACCTTCGAACGAGACTTAAGACAGGCTAGCTAGTACTGCTAGTGGAAGCCCATGCAAGAGCTAACGCTGGAATCAAAAATGCTAGAATCGTAGATTTGGAAGGGCCGCCAAAGGTCATCTAGTCCAGCCCCCTGCAATGCAGGAATCTCAGCTAAAGCATCCATGACAGATGGCCATCCAAGTTCTGTGACCTCCACAAAATTGGGTCGGAATAACCCCTAGAGAAGTGCGCCAGGAGAGGAGACCCGAGATCGTTCCACCTGGCAAATGGATAGGCTTCTGCTTATGGAACAATTGCCACGGCGTTGAATCCCTCCCTTTGTAATGCTTAAGAGTATTATTACTCTGAGCAGCTCTGTGTTCCTGGGACCACACAGTTCTTGGGTCCGTATTATGTGGCTTTTAGCCTCATCTTAAAAGCTCTCTGCAGGTGAGCAGGCATCATTCTCTCCTCCCTTGCAGCCTGCTGGGCAAGGAGGAAGAGAGGAGGAGGAGCAGAAAGGGAGGAAATAGAGAGGGCAGTGAGAATCTCCCTGCTCATAGAAAACTGCAAAGGGTGCAGAATTACCAAATTAAAACCATGGAACTCACTCCCACAAGAGTGATGGCCACCAATGTTGGTGTCTTTAAAAGACGTTTACGCCAATGCATGGAAGATTAAGCTTGTTGTTGTTGTTTAGTCGTTCAGTCGTGTCCGACTCTTCGTGACCCCATGGACCAGAGCATGCCAGGCACTCCTGTCTTCCGCTGCCTGCCGCAGTTTGGTCAGACTCATGTTGGTAGCTTCGAGAACACTGTCCAACCATCTCGTCCTCTGTCGTCCCCTTCTCCTTATGCCCTCCATCTTTCCCAACATCAGGGTCTTTTCCAGGGAGTCTTCTCTTCTCACGAGGTGGCCAAAGTACTGGAGCCTCAGCTTCAGGATCTGTCCTTCCAGTGAGCACTCAGGGCTGATTTCATTAAGAATGGATTGGTTTGATCTTCTTGCAGTCCATGGGACTCTCAAGAGTCTCCTCCAGCACCATAATTCAAGATTAAGCTACCAGTGGCTATTGCCCACTATGGTTGTGTTCTGCCTCCTCTGTTGAAGTCAGCATGCCTCTGGGTACCAGTTGCTGGAAACAGCAAATGAGGAGAAGAAGAAGAAGAAGAGTTTGGATTTGATATCCCGCTTTATCACTACCCTAAGGAGTCTCAAAGCGGCTCACATTCTCCTTTCCCTTCCTCCCCCACAACAAACACTCTGTGAGGTGAGTGTGGGCTGAGAGACTTCAGAGAAGTGTGACTAGCCCAAGGTCACCCAGCAGCTGCATGTGGAGGAGCGGAGACGCGAACCCGGTTCCCCAGATAACGAGTCTACCGCTCTTAACCACTACACCACACTGGCTCTCCGGTTCTGTGCTGCGGTTCTGCTTGGATCCTGCTTCCAAGTGGCATCTGGTTGGCCACGGTGAGAATAGGATGTTGGACTCAATGGGCCTTTGGCCTGATTCAGCAGCCAGCCAGGCTCAACTAAGGTCCTTATGTAAAAGCTCACACAGGTCCTAGAGAGAGCCGTTCGCTGAAAGCAGGAAGAAAACGGTGAAGCGAAGACACCGAATGCATTTTAGGCAAGCCGTCATCTATCTGCCTACCCCCTGGCCCGGAGCTGAAACGCGGGGAATCGTAACACAGGCCTCCCTTGCAGGGTTGTTGTGAAGATTGCGATGTGTGCAAAGTGCTTTGAACACTCGGAAAATTCTAAGAACAAATAAATCCCAAGCCTTGTTGTCGTTGTTGCAAGCGGAGCAATTTGGGTCCAGGTCCGTGCAGCCTGAGGTTGGAGCTGATGTGTCGAAACGGCGCTGCAATTTGGGAAGCAGGCCAACCCATGCGACGTAGTTCAAAGCTGTGCCTCCTCTGCAGTCTCTGTTCCATTCCCCACCCTGCTTCTCTCTCTCTCTCTCTCTCTCTCTCTCTCTCTCTCTCTCCATAATCGCCCAGGGGAACTCCTATTGCCAAATGAAAACACGCATCTCGGTGTGATCCTGGTTGACCTTTCCATTTTTACAGTCGCCCTCCCTCCCTCTTCATGGAGGGTCTTCACTGAGTCAGAGGGGCTGCATATAGATTTCTCCTTTCACAAGCCCCCGCATGCCCCAGCCTTCTTACAAAGAATGCCGGGAAACAGCCCCAAACTGGACGTTTGGTGGGGCTTCTCTCCTTTTCCTAATTTCACCCTGACCCCGCCACCCACCCACCAGCTTCACCGTCTTGCCACCTAACCGGTCACATCCATGCCAAGGTGCCAAGCGGGGCATAGGGGGGGTGTCCCTCTGTCGTCACGCAGCCGTCGCCGTTTCATCTCCCCGATGAATCTCAGGCCACATCCTGTGCGGTTACCTTCAGACCCCCTTTGGCTTTTCATGTGGTTTGACATCCCTTTAATTTAGAGACAATCACGTTGGGCCTCTAACTTGAAACGCCAAAATAGGGGGCTGGGGAACGGTTCGGGGAGATGCTGAGCCTCTCGGAGAATTCGGCAGATGTCGACACGGCGGGGATGCGATGTCAAACTGTTAATTAGGCGGGTAAACAGGACCGAGGGTAATTACACACCCAACGCAAATATTATTTGATGTAACTATAGGCTGACTCTGGAATCTGCCGGCACATCTGAATAGATGATACTATTATGCTAAGCCCTGTGACAGGTTTGACCCCGATCGGTCCCTTCCAACCCAGTTGGGTTGCCTTGCTTCCAAGCTGAAGGCCCAATCTTTGACCCTTCCCTTATTTCCTTTAAATGAAAATATTGAGAAGGATCCATTTCTGCTTCCCCACAAGCACACCCTCCCAATTTTAGGCAGGATTGGTAAAAATGTGGAGCAGGATGAGAGCTCAAGTGGGTTTTGATGGGGCTGGGGCAGAGTGGTTCAGTGCAGACCTCCAGCTTCTCAGTCAGGCCTTAACACCATAAGGAGAGTGAAAGATACTCGGAGTCCAGTGTGATTTTCATGCTCTTTATTCAGCTCATAGTAGTGAGGAATGTAGTTCCCCCAAAACGTTTGCTTTATATACACTATTTACACAATGGGCCCCACGTGATTGGCTAATTCCGGGATACTCCTGTATGCCAATCAGAGTGCGGATTCACTTCCACCTGGAGCTGGATTGGGTGGCTCCTGCAGACCAATCAGACTGCTGCAATCTCAATCCTATTGTTCTGGGACCAGTCAGACTGCTGCAATCTCAATCCTATTGTTCTGGGACCAGTCAGACTGCTGCAATCTCAATCCTATTGTTCTGAGACCAGTCAGACTGCTGCAATCTCAATCCTATTGTTCTAGGACCAATCAGACTGCTGCAGTTTGGATCCAATTCAACTCAGTACATAACAGAGAGCCTGCAGGATCAGGCCAGTAGCCCATCTAGTTTGGCATCCTGCTCTCACAGTGGCCAACCGGGTGCCTGTCAGAAACCCGCAAGCAGGATTCAAGCACAAGAGCACTCTCCCCCCCCCCCTTGTAGTATCCAGCAAGCGGTATTTCAGAAGCAGTGCTACCTCCATCATGGCTAGCAACCAGCGTGGTGTAGTGGTTAAGAGTGGGGAACCGGGTTCGCGTCTCCGCTCCTCCACATGCAGCTGCTGGGTGACCTTGGGCTAGTCACACTTCTCTGAAGTCTCTCAGCCCCACTCACCTCACAGAGTGTTTGCTGTGGGGGAAGAAGGGAAAGGAGAATGTGAGCCGCTTTGAGACTCCTTCGGGTAGTGAAAAGTGGGATATCAAATCCAAACTCCTCCTCCTCTTCTTCTTCTTCTTCTTCTTCTTCTTCTTCTTCTTCTTCTTCTTCTTCTTCTGTGATCCCTTGTAGCCGAGTAAGATTGTCTTCCATAAACACGGTTTTAACAATGAGTCCGTAAGTGACTGTGGAGGCCAATTCTGGATCCACACATCCTTCCACAGTGGTGACATCGGTTTCCAGGTGGGAGTTGATCACGGTATGGATTTGCCAAGCGTGCCTTCCTCTTAGCACATTTCTCCCTTGCATCCTGAGTTCGAGTGTCTCCAAAACTCATGACACCTTTGGTCAAGGCTGTTCTCCAATTGGAGCACTCGCAGGCAAGTGTTTCCCAGTTGTTGGTGTTTATACTACATTTTTTAAGATTTGCCTTGAGGCAGTCTTTAAACCTCTTTTGTTGACCACCAGCATTACGCTTTCCATTTTTAAGTTCGGAATAGAGTAGCTGCTTTGGAAGACAATCATCAGGCATCCGCACAACATGACCAGTCCAACGAAGTTGATGTTGAAGAATCATTGCTTCAACACCGGTGATATTTGCTTCTTCTGCGGCAGATCTGCATTATTTCCCCTTTTAAGTGATGTATTAATGGTCGCCCATGCTTACTGGTTTCCCCTGAACTAACAAGATTTTTTTTATTTTTTAAAAAAATCATTGGATCTTCCTAGAAGATCAACACAGGTAAATGTTGTCGACCTTCCTGGATGTCTGATCTTAATTTGTCTTATTCAATCCCGACACTCAACTGCATGGCGGACTGCATAAAGTCAGTCTGATGCTTTGAATCAAACTTCCTTGCAGCAAAAAATTAAAATACAAAACTAGGGAAGTGGGTCATCCATCTGGAACATGCAGAGGAGAGCAATGTTGGGCCAGGGTTCTGTTCTGCGGCACAGACACCTGCTATCAGGAAGGTCCAGTGAACTATTGCAAAAGCATTTTGGTGAAATGACTGGGCGCTGTGTCCCACATACACCTAAATATGTGCTCCTGGGCTTTCTAAAAGAAATTGCTTTGGGTCAAGGGTCAACGACCTTTTAGGCCAGTGAAAAACATTAGGGTTTTTGAGCGAGGCCTGTGGGTGCCGCCACCTCTGGCCGCTTCCCCCAGATAAGACTCTCCTCCCATGAGATGGAGAGTGAGAAAGTGCATGCACAAGCAGACTTTGCTTTCCCGAGGCATTTGGGTAAAAGCCAGATTCGGGAGAAATAATCCCGGGAAAACTCATAGTTTTCAAAGAGGAAGTGGGGGGAAACCATTCACTTTTCCATTTCCATTAAGCTATAGGTACATTTCAAGGGGGAAACAGTGGCGGAGGAAGGGGAGCGCAGGGGGTGCAGTACGCCCCGGGTATCATCACTAGGGGGGGGGGGTTGGCAAGATGAGTTTTATAAAAACTGGGCTCAAGAAACTTTTTATGAGTGACGTGGTGGCTCAGGCCCCTGCAGGTTCCACGCTGCCTGTAACGGCAGCGTGGGACTTGCGTCTGTCCACTGCAGGGGTCAGCAACCTTTTTCAGCCATGAGACAGTTCACCGTCCCTCAGACCATGTGGTGGGCCAGACTATATTTTGGGGGGGGGGAATATGAACGAATTCCTATGCCCCACAAATAACCCAGAGATGCATTTTAAATAAAAGCACACATTCTACTCATGTAAAAACACCAGGCAGGCCCCACAAATAACCCAGAGATGCATTTTAAATAAAAGGACACATTCTACTCAGGTAAAAACACACTGATTCCCGGACCGTCCGCGGGCCGGATTGAGAAGGCGATTGGGCCACATCCGGACCACGGGCCATGGGTTGCCTACCCCTGGTCTACTGCCTCTCCCCCAGTTGCCCGGGAGGCAGTGGAGAGGCTCCAAGTGTCGGAGAGGCTCGCCCCGCCCCCATGGGCATATCGCCCTGCCCCATGGGAGGATCGCCCTGCCCCCGACTGCAGGACATGCCCCCGCACCAGGCACCCGAGCAGCTAGCTACACTGCTGGGGGGCAGCCCTCTCCACTTTATGACCAAGCAGACAGTGAGCAGTGGTGAAGATCTCAGGCACCTTGTTGGAGACCCCTGTTTCAGGCTACAAATCGTTATAAACGTGAGAATCGCCACCTTGAATCAAACCTGGAAGCACAGCAGCAAGCCGTGGAGTGAAACAAAATTTGGTGAAAATGTGCACGGCTCTCACATCCACCAAGAAGGACGCGACAGCGTTTTGCACCAGGCGAATCTTCCCCTTCGCCATCAAGGGTGGCCCCCAAAGCAAAGCACATTGCAGTAGTCAAGCCTGGAGGTTGAAACAGTGTGGGTAATGGAGCAAGATCTCATCTACCCAAGAACGAAACGGAGCTGGGAAAAAGCATTCTGTTTGTTTTGTGTTTTTTAAGTAGAATCCTGCTTGTTGAAAAGATCACAGGACGCAAAACACCCGAAAGATCACCGTTTGTGGCATTTTGGATCCTACATAGCTCTGGAGAACAGCTGCCTTGTCCCCTCAGGTGCATAGCAATTTTTTGAGCTCCCCTGCAAGTAATTCCCCTTTGTGTGTGGATCTATCCATCACACTATCTTCCCCAACCTGGTGCTCTAAGGATGTTCCCTGCTCTCCACGAACATGGCTCCTGGCCTCTTCGTCTTTAAGACTGCAAAGTGGAGCATGGAAGGGGCAAGGCAGAGAGAGCTGGGGAGGGGGCAGGAGACAGAGTGCGCCGTTCAGGTGGCCCGAATTAGGTCAAAGCAGTTGCCCACCGATCCAAACACAGCCTCTCTCTCTCTCTCTCTCTCTCTCTCTCTCTCTCTCTCTCTCTCTCTCTCTCTCTCTCTCTCTCTCTTTCTCTCTGAGCAAGACTTAGCATCAAAGGCTTGATTAACGGTTGCCGGGCTCAGAACCTGAGAGGCTGCAAAAGCGCTGCCCCCCCCCTCCTGCTGCCCCCTCCCCGCAGAAGAGGCCTCCTCCCCCCCCTCCCCTGTGTGCATGCTAAGTGGCCGAGGCACATGTCAAATAGGCCCGTGGTTGGCAATTAAAGTAATGAAACGCAGAAAAGACACCTGCTTTGAATGAACACGGGGAGGGCCGCTCGGAGAGGGCCTGGGACCCCCTCAACCTGAATCCCCGTGCCTCTCCTTAACGGCATAATCATTAAAGTGCAGGGACCTTTTCCCTTCTAATCCCTTTTTCGCCTCCCCCCACCCCTGCACCGCTGCAGCCCCCTCCCTTCCTCACAGGCCAACATGGGGATGTTAGCATATTTGAACTTCTTGACATTCCTCTTTGCCTGGCTTGGCGAACATGCTACATTTTAAAACTTGTTGGGCCCTTTCATGTTTTATTTGACCCTATGTAATTGCATTCCAGAAGGAGTAACAGGCTTGCCCTGTGATTTATGCCCTGTATTAAATGTCAGTTTTGAAAAGACACAGTTAACAGCTCAGTTTAACCTCCTGCCTCCCCTGTGGAAGTTCAAAACTGAGCCGTCGCTTGACTCCTTCTGCGTCCTCCTGAGAGTGCCGGGGGGGGGGGAGGGCGGGATAGAGGGAGGGGTGTGGGGTGAACCAGGCGCTGTGGAAAGAGGGTCTTCAGAGGAGACACTGAATGGGAGCCTTCTGCTCCCAGCCGGCTGCTTCTCTTGAGACCCCTGGATGATATTCCATGAAATCTACTTAGCCGTCTGCTCCACACCTCACTGTTATTTGAAAGAACTTGTGGTTTTCCTTGAGCATTTTGGGGGGGAATGCTTTGACCTGGGAGGGGAGGGGGTGAGAGTTGACGGTCCCAATAACAGCCCTTAACTGCCCCTCCCTTGTTACAGAACAACAGCAACAAGAACGGGCAGCCTGATAGGGGGTGGCGGTGGGCTTGGCAAAGGTCAGGCAAATAAATTGCCCTTGTAACAGAGAGCTGGCCTTTTTGTCTAAAGTGCACTAAAATGGTTTTGGATTCCTGCCTTGGCAACTTTCCCCCACCCCCCATGGCAGAATCAGGAGCCACCAGCCACATGAAAATGGTGCCAAGGAAGAAGGATGAGTGAAATAAATCTCAAGGGTGCAGAGGAGCCAAACTTCCGGGGCCAAACATCTGGGAGACCTTTGAAGCTAATTGTCAGGGGATTTACTCCTTCCCTTGGATGTTGCTCCTGAGTAACGACAAGCCTTTAGGTAAGCTAAAACTATTTATTGTCCATACCTAAGGGACCGCCTCTCCTGGTATGTCCCAGGTAGGACCTTAAGGTCCTCAAATAATAATTTGTTGGAGGTCCCGAGCCACAAGGATGCTAGGTTGGCTTCAACTAGGGCCAGGGCCTTCTCAGTACTGGCCCCGACTTGGTGGAACGGTCTGGCTCAAGAGACCAGGGCCCTGCGGGATTTGGCATCTTTCCGCAGGGCCTGCAAGACGGAGCTGTTCCACCTAGCCTTTGGGTTGGTTTCAGTTTAACCCTGATGTTTCGTTCTTTTGGGGTGATTGGTGGGCTATTTAAAAATGAGGCTGAAGTTTAGATTTAGTTTTAAATTGTATTTTAATCTGTATTTTAATGAACTGTTTTATGTTTTTGTTGTGATTTTATTGGTGTTAGCCGCCCTGAGCCCGGTTTGGCGGGGAAGGGCGGGGTATAAATAAAAATTTTATTATTATTATTATTATTATTAATGAATTACAGAGTCTCTGCAGCCATGACTGCTCAGTCAGATTCAGTTTCTCGGAGTGGTGGGCTTTCGCGTGCCCACCAACACAACCAACGGCTAGGCACCCAGAGATGACGTCTGCGTCTCCTCCTACCCCCCCCCCCCGGCTCATCTTCCTGTCTGTGACTGACGGTGCTGGGTCTCTGCTCTGTCATCCCCAAGCCTGGCATCTCCCTCTCTTCCGGAGACATTTCCTGACGGGGGGCTGGAGGAGGAAGATGAATCTGTGGAGATTATGGGTAGCTGTTCTCTATAGCCCAGTGACCCCCCTTCCCTGGAGGAATCGCTATCTTCCCTCCCAGCTCTAGCTTGCTCCTCTCTCTCTCCCTGCTCCTCCTGAGTAGTCCCTCTTTCCCTGACACTAATGATGTAATCCTAACAACAACAACAACAACAACAACAACAACAACAACAACAACAACAGGATTAGAATTTCATCTGAAGCCAAAATAGTCCCCACGGCCAAAACCTCATGTGTGGATTTTACATTAAATATTTGTGTGTGTGTGTGTGTGTGTGTGTGTGTGTGTGTGTGTGTGTTTTTGCATACAAAGAAGATTCCTTAGACCAAGTCATCCCATTGGTCCATCCAACTCAATATTGTCTACACTGACTGGCAGCGACTCTCTAGCTTTTCAGGAAAGAGTTTCCCAACTCCCAACCCTACCTGGAGATGCCTGGGATCAAACTTGGGACCTTCCACGTGAAAAGCAGCTGCTCTGCCAACTAAGTGATGGTCCTTCTCCATATAGAATAAAGATGTAAGAAAGTCATCACGCAGTCCCCCCACTGGAGGATTTGCAGTGCCTCATCATAATCCTGGATATGCATGAAATCAGGGCGGGAGAGGGGAGCAAAAGTGAAGGCAGCTTGCATAAAAACTGTGGCCATGGCTTCTGAGCCAGAAGGGAGGAACCCCGAGAGGGGAAAGTGGTGGTTTAAAGCAAAGGCAGAAGTTTGAGTCAAGCAGCGATGAAGGAAACTGAGAGGGAAACGGTGGCTTTGAACAAAGACTGGGGATTGAGTGATACACCACAGAATATCTGAGGACTCCGCATCCTTTTTCTCTCATGCATGTGGCAGCTGAGTAATGGAGAGGGGAGAAGATATGATAGCCATGTTCAAATATATAAAAGGATGTCATGTAGAGGAGGGAGAAAGGTTGTTTTCTGCTGCTCCAGAGAAGCGGACACGGGGCAATGGATTCAAACTACAAGAAAGAAGATTCCACCTAAACATGAGGAAGAACTTCCTGACAGTAAGAGCTGTCCGACAGTGGAATTTGCTGCCAAGGAGTGTGGTGGAGTCTCCTTCTTTGGAGGTCTTGAAGCGGAAGCTTGACAGCCATCTGTCAGGAATGCTTTGATGGTGTTTCCTGCTTGGCAGGGGGTTGGACTGGATGGCCCTGGTGGTCTCTTCCAACTCTATGATTCTATGATTCTATGATTTACAGCAAGAAGGGAAAGACATTGAAAAAGTGCCTGTTTTAAACAATGGCACAAGTCTGAATAATGCAGGGATTGGAGGGGCCATCTCACTATCAACAGCCAAGGTGAGGCAGGCCAGGACCACGGAGAGCTCCAGGCGAGCCGCTTGCCCCAACAAGGGTTCAAAATAGGGCTCGCCGACACTTCCGCTTGTCCTGCTGCTTCCCTGCAAGAAAAACTGCTGTTTACTGCTGGATCGGCAGATAGACATTTGCTCTGGTTCAGTGGGAAACAGTGGGTTTTCCTGCAGGGAAGCAGTGGGACAAACGAAAAACCATTCAGTGGGAAACTCTCGGACCTGCGTCCTTTTGAGATTCTGCCTCTGAGGTTGCACCCTGTTGGTGAGAACTGCAGTTCTGAAGGAGCCAGGCCTCTGGTTTGCAGATGGGCGCCTCTTCCGCCCTCCTGCCTGGATCCAACTAATGCACCCTAGCTGAAGGACTTCTGCTTGCCCAATGGGAATTGCCCCTTCTCCTCCTTGCCTTGTGTGCTTCACGCCCCCCCCCAAATCTTCTCCAGGGGGTTGGGGGGAAGCTCTAGAGCAGATTTAGGGGGTGCACAGGAGAAGGCAAGGCAGGAAGTCCCACATTGCACAAACAGAAATCCCTGCACTGATGAGAAGTGTTACACCCCCATCGTTCTGCCCGGACACTGAGGTCCAGCTCCAAGGGCCTTCTGGCTGTTCCCTCCCTGTGAGAAGCCAAGTTACAGGGAACCAGGCAGAGGGCCTTCTCGGTAGTGGCACCCGCCCTGCCACCAGATGTCAAAGAGAAAAACAACTACCAGACTTTTAGAAGACATCTGAAGGCAGCTCTGTTTAGGGAGGCTTTTTAATGTTTAATAGACTCCCAACAGAATATTAAAATGCAATAGTCTATTAAATATTAAAAGCTTACCCTAAACAGGGCTCCTTTAGCAATCTAAAACTTATCAAGGTTCTTGTATCTTCACCCTCCCCTCGCCGCAATTCCTTTTCTACACACAAAAGCCCTGATTTCCCCCCCGGAGAAGATACTAGTCATTAGACCAGTTCCATCACTCCAAAGGATTTTCCTACGAGCTTAAGGCACTTCACATGCAATAATTCAGCAATAGATACAACAATCCTGCATTCTTTACAGATGGGAAGCAGAGTTGGAGAGCTAATGGCTTGCTCCAGTTACCGTATTTTTCGCTCCATGGGGCGCACCGGACCATAGGGCGCACCTCGTTTTTAGAGGAGGAAACAAGAAAAAAAAATATTTTTCTGGTTTTCCTCCTCTAAAAGCCCTGTTTTTTTGAGGATCAGCTAAAAGTTTTGCAGCTTTTTTTGCAAAGGGAAAAACCCTGTTTTTTGAGGATCAGCTAAGTTTTGCAGTTTTTTTGCAAAGGGGGAAAAGCAAAGCTCCTTTTGCAAAGGGAGAAAAGCAAAGAGGAAAAGCCCCATTTTTATGGGGTTCAACTCACATTTCTGCAGCTTCTAAAGGAAAGGGAGCCTTTTCTACAGTTTCCAGACAGATAATCTAATCAGCCAGTCACATGTTGCTGGGGAAACAAACAACCTCCCTCTGCAGCACATTCAACAAAGGAGGGCGGGGCAAGAGGGCGGGGCTGAAAGGGAGCCAGGGACTCTTATCTCTCTCCCAATCTCTTGCTGATCAGCTGCTGAGCGGGGGCCTTTAAACACCCCCTTTTCTCTTTGTAAAATAAAAGGCACGGTCCTCTTTTGGCCCCTGGGCAATTGGGCTCCAGGGACCACCATTTGCTCCATAAGATTCACAGATATTTTCCCTTACTTTTTAGGAGGAAAACAGTGCGTCTTATGGAGCGAAAAATACGGTAGTTCATGGATGAATTGATGAGTCTATTAAGGGTTCAACCTTGGATGCCACTAAGGATGAAAGGGGGGGCGGGTGGAATTGGGCCATTGTGGTGTAGGCATCATCCTACACAGTCTCAAACTAGGAAGCAGAGGATGTGTCTCTGATGTGGGATGTTGTGATACCTTACCTCCAACACCTGGCAAAAAAAGAGGAGTCGTCATCACCCTGCACATCCAACACTGAACTGACACCAGTTACATCTCTGCTCTTGCTTGACATTCCCACCCAGAGGATTTTGGACCACGTGGCCATCCGATTCAATTTAAAAGGAACAATATTCCTACTAAACATTACGAAGAACTCTTCAAGGATAAGAGCTGTTTGACAGTGGAACAAGCAACCTTCCTTGGAGGTTAGATGGTCACCTGCCAAGGATTCTTTAGCTGGGATTCCTGCATTGCAGGGGGTTGGACTAGATGACCCTTGGGGACCCCCTCCGACTCTGCAATTCTAAGATTCTCTGAATCTAACACATGGATTTCAAACTGCTCTCACTCCCTTGCCCTTAGCCGAGATACCTTACAAAAGTTCTGTGCTCTGCAGGCGCTAAGGGAGGAAGTCGTGGTCCTCCAGCGGCTGCTGAACTCCCAAATTTCATCAGACTCTGATCAGCAGGGTCAATGGTCAAGGAGCTTGAGAACTGTTGTGCAACAGCATTTGGAGAGCTACACATTCCCTGCCCCTGCACTAATAAACAGGGGTGTAGGGAGCGTGCGCGCACCCTGACATCATGGTGCATGCGCCGTGACGTCACGGTGTGCGCGCAGCATCCCAGGTGGATTGCGCATGTGCGGACATGCGCAGTCCACCCAAGATGGCGGGCGCGAGCGGCCGGCACCCCTCCTGACCGTGCGACGGCACGGCAAGTTTTAAGGCTGCAGCGCATGCTGCTGTTCGCGCACTGCAGCCTTAAAAGTTGCTGCGCGCCGGCGGCGCCGATCCCGGGGGTGGGGCACCACCCCAAGTGTCACCCCCCAGGGTGGTACCCGGGGTGGCCCGCCCCCTGCTCCCCATGCTCTGCCCCTGCTAATAACCTCCAGTAGCTCAGTCTCAGCAACAAAACTACAGTTCCCAGAATCCTTGGGTGGGGAAGGCCTCCTGACATTTGATCTGATTTCAGTTTGGTTTTCAATCTGTTGCAACTCAGAGGCTTTCGAATGATCCGCCGTGGCAAAAACATTTGAAGAATGCTTCTGTCCCCTTAGCAAAAGGGAGCTTGGCTTTTCCTGCTGAAAACTAAATAAATAAATGAAGGGAAAGTTCTCCATCAAATGCTGTGTGAGGTCACTTGAGGCTATTTTCCTAGACATTTCCCCCCAATGACTCATGAGCTGTAGTAGCACTTATGGGAGATGCCGCGTGAGAGATAAACTACTCCAGAGCAGTTATTATTTGGGGGGGGGGGGAATGTGTTTGTTTTAATATGACATTGCTACTTGATTTGACTTTCATGGGGGCAGTGAGGGTTGGTGGTGAAATTCATTCCTCAACAGCCACCTGGACAAGATGTTGATCTGTCGATTGCAGTGGGCGTGGGGGGGCACTTTCCTACTAGATATTGTGGGTTTGTCTTGCCTACTCAGTAAAATTTGCTCCCAGTTCCCTTTTCAAAGAGCTCAGGAGGAGAGCTTCTAGCTTCTTGCAAGAGCAGAGAGTGACAAAATCAAGATGCATACTTTTCTTGCTCGCGCACAGATAATTATGAGTCTGGAGGACTTTCTCCAGAGTAGCCCATGACAATCCATCCATCTTCTGGCAACGGTGCTAAGGGTTGGGTTCCCCCACCCCCCACCCCCCTGGCTTGACATTGTTAAACGCATTCCATGTTTCGGTAAATGACACACCAGATCACCAACAGCGAATGAGTGATTAGTTTATCATCCCTCTTAGTACAGCCATCTAGATCTTTAACTCTTTAAGAAGTGGCATTTAAAGTCTTCAGAACACCCAGGAGCAAGCCTCAGGCTTCTTTCATTCTCTCTCTCTCTCTCTCTCCCACCACCCACCCTTTGAAAACATTCCCAGCTTCAGCCGAGAAGGGGGACAGTCAAAGGGAGGTTGGCTACTTTTGCTGATAAGGCTGTAGGGGAACTGGTTGCAAAGAGATCTCAGGAGCTTTTTTTTCCCCCTAATGAAAATAAAATAAGAAGCGTTCAAAGAAAATCTAGGATCCAGTTGCCCTGAATCATTCTGCTGGCTGCAGGCAGGAACTTTAGCAACACACTCAAAATTTAAGGCTGGTCAATGCCCTCCTACAAAAGAAAATCAACTTGCTTGGTGTGGACATCACCCCATTAAATAATCAATAACCATAAGGTTGTCAATCATGGGCTCCACCAGATAACCTGTTTGTTGAGCATTCATCCTGATTTGCTTGCAGAATGATGGCATGGAGATCAGATTGTATCTGGTCCTTGTTGAATATTTGTTCTGGAGAGAGAGAGAGAGAGAGTGTAAGACAACAAGCATTCATCCTGACACACTTTCTTCCTTCATCCCACACTCTTCAGTGCATTTGCCCATCACTTTCCTAACAGCAAACATTCTGTTCTTTTTAAAAGCGGTACGAACGCACCAAGGCGTTTTCATTTACTTTAATTGCGCAAACTTAAATTTCTGGTGTGCTCTGGAATCATTCCAGCCCCTGGATCTTTTCCATGATTTTGAGTTGCTCTTCTCTCTGCAGCCTTCTCTGCCTGAATTTGGTGGTTTTACTGCTGTTCACTTTTTGGCCCTTGATTTGTTCTCACCGTTGCTCCAAGCGACCCTGGAGAACCTGTTTGCAGTTGGCTACTGTGAGAGGAAAGGCTGTGTGTTGGAGAGAGCAAGTAATTGTTTACTCCTGCTCTGGGATTGGTTCACCTTCCCTGAAATTAATTTACAGATCATAGAATCATCGGATCGCAGAGTTGGAAGGAACCAAAAGGGTCGTCTAGTCCAACCCCCTGCAATACAGGAAACTTTTGTCCAAGATCAGGCTCAAACCCACAACCCTGAGATTAGGAGTCTCCTGTTCTGCCAACTGAGCCATCCCAGGAATCAATGGAGGTGAGAACATAGAGACATAATATGAGAAAAACTAGGCCAGGCAGTGAGAGATTTTACTTTCTTGAGCTCCATGATCACTGCAGATGGTGACAGCAGTCACGAAATTAGAAGACGCCTGCTTCTTGGGAGGAAAGCAATGACAAACCTAGACAGCATCTTAAAAAGCAGAGACATCACCTTGCTGACAAAGGTTCATATACTTAAAGCTATGATTTTCCCAGTAGTAATGTACGGAAGTGAGAGCTGGACCATCAAGAAGGCTGATCGCTGAAGAATTGATGCTTTTGAATTATGGTGCTGGAGGAGTCTCTTGAGAGTCCCATGGACTGCAAGAAGATCAAACTTATCCATCCTTAAAGAAATCAGCCCTGAGTGCTCACTGGAATGACAGGTCCTGAAGTTGAGGCTCCAGTAAGTCATTTTAGTTTTCAAACAAAGGTATCAATTCCGTAAGTTGCCATGTGTTTTCTTGTCTGTTTGATGCTCTTGGACATGGGTAGGCAAACTAAGGCCCGGGGGCCGGAACCGGCCCAATCGCCTTCTCAATCCGGCCCGCAGACGGTCCAGGAAACAGCATGTTTTTACATGAGTAGAATGTGTCCTTTTATTTAAAGTGCATCTCTGGGTTCTTTGTGGGGCCTGCCTGGTGTTTTTACATGAGTAGAATGTGTGCTTTTATTTAAAATGCATCTCTGGGGCATAGGAATTCGTTCATATATTTCCCCCCAAAAAAATATAGTCCAGCCCCCCACAAGGTCTGGGGGGCAGTGGACCCGCCACCTGCTGAAAAAGTTTGCTGACCCCAGCTCTTGGACATGGATTTGTCAGTTTGCTTCTTGCATAAATAAGTGAAAACATTTTTTAAAAAA